>NC_092339.1:267874722-268178611 GCF_046630445.1 Rutidosis leptorrhynchoides
TATATATAGGTAATAAAATTTATAAAGTTTATTTTAGTATAATAATAAAGATAATACGATAGGTATTATCAACGTAATTATATTACACGTAGTAAAATATCTTTGTATTACATATTTATTTGATAAAATAACATTGTTAATAATAATAAGTAAAAGTCGTATTATTTTGTAATAATAATAATTATTATTTTTATTAATAACAATCAATATTTATATTTACTAAAAATGATAATTCTAATTATGATATCTTTAATATTTACGATACTTTTTAATATTCACTTTAAAATAACCATTTTTATTTAAAATGATAGTAATAATGATATTTTATAATAACAATGACATTTCTATTAAAATGATAATTTTGATAAAGTGATAGTTTTAATACTAACGATACTTTTAATAATACTAGTAATGATAAAAATAACAAGAACGATAATTTTATCTAAATCATTATCTTACAATATTTAAATTTCATCATGATACTCAAACTCATTATTTCCTAATTAATTTGTTAATAGTTTTTAAATTCGTCTTTTATATCGCGTTAATTTTAATGATAATAATAGTAATTATAATAATTAAATGTTACTGTTACTAATTTTAATTATAATAATACTAATAATAATTATTATTATGATAATGATAATACTAATAATCTATTTTAATGATAATAATGATAATAATACTAATTATAACTTTTAACGATAATAATGATAGTAATAATAAAAATAACAATTTTTAAGGATAATACTTTTTATTGATAATAATGATAATAATGATAATAATAATAATAATAATAATAATAATAATAATAATAATAATAATAATAATAATAATAATAATAATAATAATAATAATAATAATAAAAATTAGAACGACGATAATGACGACGATAATAATAATCATTTTTTCACAACTTCAAATGACTATAATTTCTAATCCGTTCATTGGAACGATCCGACATCTAAAGGAAAAGTTCTTAATTTTTTTCTAGTTTTCCAACGACATGCATATCTTATACCTTATCTCAGCTGCAGGTGTAACTAATTCAATATTTAACATAACCTATCTAAGGGCAATATCAAAAGTACAGGCATGCATAATCCTATTTTCTCGAGCACTAGTCAGGGATACACTATAAATAAATAAAAATTAATTTACGAGTACTCACGTATCAATATTGAAGTTCAATATTGCAGGAAAGGTACGTAAATGCAACGGAGATGATAAACACTGGATTGGCCTCACGAGCATACCCCCGAACATTACCCATAACCTCCATAGCTATAACCCATAATTTCCTTAGCCCTATCCTACTTGAAAACCAGTTTTTGAAATAACCCGCTCATGACCTCGTCGTAATATTTTTATGTATAATAATAGTATTACGAATATTAATATAGTAATATTAATATTAATAATAATAATAATAATAATCTTTATTAACAATAATAATAATAAAATAAATAAATATATACGGAGCATATTAGTAATATAGAGAGATAAAGAAATTTTTAAGTGTGTGCACAAATGAAAACGTCGACCATTTATAGATCTTTAGCCACCAACCCACCTCACTATCGTCCCACAAATGTGGTTGTTGACACTTTATTTTTCAATTACACAACATGATAACGTAAACTTTATATATTATTTAATAAATATTATATTTAATCTTTAGAATTAATTAAATATTATATTATATTTACGCTCATGGTAAAAATATAATTTTTACAAAAATGACACGGTCGTGGTCTCACGACTCATGTACCACTTTCGGTTAATCGAGCACACTTTCGTACGTTTAAAAAACTAGCCTTTTACGTTTAATGACTCGTACCATTATAAAAATTTAGTTTTAGTTATTGAAAAATTACTTTATGACAAATGTATCTTATATAATTGAGTGTTGTGGTTATTTGCTTCTATAAATCAGTGGCTCGTTGTTTATCCAAATATATTATTTTAAGTCAGGATATTTTATGACTAAGTTAAAATATATATATATATATATATATTCATTTTAAAATATAATCTTGTACATATCATAAGTAATGGAAAAAATATTTATGTAATGATATAATATTTAATTTTTCAAAACTTAATTACATTTCAAAGTTGGTTTTACATTTTGTTTAGAAAATAATATAACACGTATTGTTTATACTTTAAAACTTAATCTAACGTAATCCATTTATACGTCTATGTTTATCAAAGGTCCTAAATGATATATCTAACTATCAATTGAACCAAGTGTTTAAAACTATATATATATATATATATATCTTCAATATTCGTAAACACGTTTTAAATTGCAAGTTAATCATACATCTAACAACTAACATTCCAACATACGTTGTTTAAACATATACATTAATAATCTAGTTCTATTATGTTGAAAGAGTTTTTACTTAAGAAAGTAAAATAACATATAAATCATAACAGGTTTCAAGTTATAAACTTAAAGTTTATTCATGAGTTGTAAGGTTAGGTCAAATGGATAAATGTTGTATGAAATCATTTTCACATGATAACTGATTTTATCTTGCCGACGAACATTAACTTAATTATTTACTTTTCATGATAAGATATCATTAAAGCCTAGTAGTTAACCTATCAATAGTCACGAGAAAATTATTGTAAGGCATGTATTGAAAATCAAACAGGAGTCTCCACTAAACCGACTAGCTCTCGCTATTTGACACTTTATCCTCACTTTATCATTTATTCCGAATATCATTAAAAAGAAACGATTTCTTAAATCAACGTGGGCCTCTAACAGAGACTCATAATCATAATTCAATGTATCTGATAATTCAATCATATGATATTATCTTTTTAATTCCATCAAAAACTATATTGAACAAATATCGAAACAAACACGTTTATGTAAAGTATTATGCATCTAATACTTTGTTTGGGTTTTCACTTAATAAGTATATATTATACACACATATCTATATACACATAAATGTTCGTGAATCGTCAGGCATGGTCAAAGGATAATTGATTACATGAATATAGATTTCAAAACTTTCGAGACTCAACATTATAGATTTTGCTTATCGTGTCGGAAACATATAAAGATTAAAGTTTAAATTTGATCGGAAATTTCCGGGTCATCACAGTATCATCCCTAGTCTACTTAGTTTTATTTATTTTATAATTTGTAATGTTGATACATTTAATAATTATGTTAATATTGTAATAGTTTTTATAATTTTCTAACTTTTATTCTTAGATTTTAATAATTTTTGAATGTGGGGTAATATACCAAACTTCAAAAATATGTATCTATGTTTGCAGTTTATCTTATGTACACAACAGGGTAAAACAACGCATTTTCAAAGACTGGCATTAAGTTCAGCAAAAGCAACTAATTTTGACGACAAGATGCAAAATATATGTGAAATAACAACAAGACGGAATGAACAAATGATGTGCACCATTTATCATTCAGCAAACAAACACCAATATATTTGTAAACTTTGGTAAAATTTAATCATTTTCACACAAATCACCCTCAATAATTTAAATTGTTACTGATTTCTTGCAAATGAGGGCATTTCAAGATCTTAAGTGTGGGAAGGGGTTAAATTCTTTCGGATTTTAAAATTTTTATCTTAAACACTTGGTTACCATTAAAAATACTAGTAAAGCAGTAGTTGTATTAGAATCTAGTGCTCTCTGATAATAAAGAACAGCCATAGTCTTATATACTGACTACCCAAGTCTAGTAAAATTTTTTAAAATTTTCAAGTAAATGAACTCAAAATCATGTTTATACATATTTATGAACGATAAAACTAGGTTTTAACACCGAAATTATTGTAACCTCGAAAAGGACATAAATTGAGAAACAAACCAAAATGTTAAAATTCATTTAAAATGGAATAGAGGACAATAAAAAGGAAAATAAAAGCCAAGTGTGGGAAAATTCTCCAAGTTATTCAAAACATATATCACATATTTTTGTACAAATAACTGAAAATACTTTTGCTTTGGACTAAACTAAAAAGTTTTACCTGATTTACTGTAAGAAAGTTGGATCTACACGATGAATCAATTCCATCATTAAAAGGAAGTAAAGTCTTCCGAAAAAGAAACGCGCTTCTTGATTTAGGTCATGAAGTTGTCATCCAGACCAGCTGTAGGTTGACGAAAAATCTAGAAAAGTCATCACTAAAATCAGCAGGAAATCCACGGACCTCAGCATTAAACAGGGTCGCCAAGTGGTCAGATTTATCCTAACCATGAGAAGGATTTATCTCGTACAATGGGGGGCACCATGCAAATTAGCTTGATAAGACTAATGAATCAGATCCCCAGAAAGGATAATCTCCTTAAAGATCAAAAATCAGCTTTTAAGACTGATATTACTCAATCCTTGAGATTGACGTTAAAGATTGAGAATTACAAACTCATGGAATTCAATGATATCTAAACTCGAGCTTGAACGAGAAAATATTTTGATCAAAATTACAAACCGATTTGTTTTCTGAAAACCCTATTTTCAATGCGTTCATTACCATTGAACGTAAAATCCTAGGAATTCACCTGGAATTCATTAGGTCACCTGAACCAAATCGGGTGTCAACCGTAAGAACGGTGGTTGCATAGTGGTCAAAGACAGGACCTTGTGCCAGACCGAAAAATCATAAGGGTGAGCTTTATTATTGCTCCTACCAAGGATAGTAATTGCGTCCGACACGTTATAGACCATAATTAAAAGCATGTCAGGGGACATTGCCTTAACAGTTGCTTGTTCAACGCTTTCCTTTACAACCGGACGGTAGTTTACCGAAAGGTAATATACGGGACAAGTAAACTGGATGTGTTGCTTTCCAAATACAAGGTTAGCAAGTGGGTGACACAAAACCATAAGTTTTGAGCTAAAATTTTCAAATCTGAAACCCACCAAACCCACAAAAATATTTTGCAAACACTGGTAAAGGGTTATTCCGGAAAACTTATCTAGGGTAAAAACTAGATTTAATTTTCAAAAGATCAAATGTTTTCATAAAGATCCAATTTCCTTAATGGATCTAAATTTTTATAGTCATGTGGGACTGTAAACCATATCGTTACTACCATTGTTCATACCGCCGTATAGAAATCACTGATGTACAAAGTGTGAAGAATAAAGAAGTGATTCTAGTATTTCAAGACGATATTTCTTGAGGACAAGCAACGCTCAAGTGTGGGAATATTTGATAATGCTAAAAACGAACATATATTTCATAGCATTATTCCTCAAGAAAGACAAACTTTTAGTTGCAATTGTTCTATTTAAAAGTGATATTCGTTTAAATAATAAAAGGTGAAGACAAAAGACAGATTCGACGAATTGAAGACGCAAACGACCAAAAAGCTCAAAAGTACAAAAGACAATCAAAGAGGTTCCAATTATTGATAAGAAACGTCTCGAAATTACAAGAGTACAAGATTCAAAACGCAAAGTACAAGATATTAAATTGTACGCAAGGACGTTCGAAAATCTGGAACCGGGACATGAGTCAACTCTCAACGCTCGACGCAACGGACTAAAAATTACAAGTCAACTATGCACATAAATATAATATAATATTTAAATAATTCTTATAATTATTTATATATTATATAAATAAATAAAAACCGTCAGCAAGAAAGACTCCAAATTGTGTGAGCTGTATTTACAAACTCCGCGACTCGCGGAGTTTGAAGGCAAAAAGGGCCGCGAGTCGCGGAGCCCCAAATTCTGCAATTCCCTATAAAGCCAACCGAATTCTGATCATTTTTCATCCAACATATATCCATCCATCTCTCTATCTATATCGTAATATTTATTTATAATTTATATTTTAATTTTAATTCTAATAATAAGGGTATGTTAGCAAATGTTGTAAGGGTGTAAGTCAAAATTCTGTCCGTGTAACGTTACGCTATTTTTAATCATTGTAAGTTATGTTCAACCTTTTTAATTTAATGTCTCGTAGCTAAGTTATTATTATGCTTATTTAATCCAAAGTAATCATGTTGTTGGACTAATTACTAAAATTGGGTAATTGGGCTTTGTACCATAATTGGGGTTTGGACAAAAGAACGACACTTGTGGAAATTAGACTATGGGCTATTAATGGGCTTTATATTTGTTTAACTAAATGATAGTTTGTTAATGTTAATATAAAGATTTACAATTGGGCGTCCCTATAAATTGCCATATACACTCGATCGGACACGATGGGCGGGGTATTTATATGTACGAATAATCGTTCATTTAACCAGACACGGGAATGGATTAATAGCCACTAGAATAATTAAAACAGGGGTGAAATTATGTAAAAGGACACTTGGCATAATTGATTACAAAATATTAAAACCTTGGGTTACACTCAGTCGACATCCTGGTGTAATTATTAAACAAAGTATTAAAATCTTGTTACAGTTTAAGTCCCCAATTAGTTGGAATATTTAACTTCGGGTATAAGGATAATTTGACGAGGATACTCGCACTTTATATTTATGACTGATGGACTGTTATGGACAAAAACCAGACGGACATATTAAATAATCCACGACAAAGGACAATTAACCCATGGGCATAAAACTAAAATCAACACGTCAAACATCATGATTACGGAAGTTTAAATAAGCATAATTAATTTATTTCATATTTTATTTCCTTTATTTTATATTTAATTGCACTTCTAATTATCGCATTTTTATTGTTATTGTATTTAATTGCATTTTTAATTATCGTACTTTTTAATTATTGCAAGTTTATTTTATCGCACTTTTATTATTCGCAATTTCATTATCGTTATTTACTTTACGCTTTAATTTAAGTCTTGTATTTATTTTTAATATTTTACATTTGGTTTTAACTGCGACTAAAGTTTTAAAATCGACAAACCGGTCATTAAACGGTAAAAACCCCCCTTTATAATAATAATATTACTTATATATATATTTGTATTTTTATAAAAGTAAACTAATATAGCGTTAAGCTTTGTTTAAAGATTTTCCCTGTGGAACGAACCGGAATTACTAAAAACTACACTACTGTACGATTAGGTACACTGCCTATAAGTGTTGTAGCAAGGTTTAAGTATATCCATTCTCTAAATAAATAAATATCTTGTGTAAAATTGTATCGTATTTAATAGTATTTCCTGCTAAAATTAATAGCTATTTTATATACACCTCGCGACACATCAAGTTATTTTTGGCGCCGCTGCCGGGGAATCTCTTAAAAGCCGGAAGCGCAACGCTAATATATATATAAAAAAAAGATTTTTAGTTTACTTTTATTAAAATTCATTTCTATAAAAATACGTTTTAAATATTCGAAAATATAAAAAGAAAAAAAAATATAAGTATTTTTAAGATTTTGTTAAATATTTAAGTTTTATAAAGTTTCTTTACTTTTATATAAGTTTTATTTAAGTATTTTGTTTTTATTTAAAACATACATAAAACATAAAAAAAAAATTAATATATATAAATCTATTTTTAAGATATTTATAAAATTATAAAGTTGTTCTATTTTTATTTTAGTTTTTAAATATAAGTTTTTATTAGATAAATATTTAGATTTTAAAACAGAAAAATATAAAACAGAAAATAAAAAAAAAATAAAAAAAACGTCGAATAAAAAAAAACGTACCTGAGTTGATTTTTGGAACCCCGCGACTCGCGGAGGTTTGCTGCTTGGAATACCGCGACTCGCGGAGTAACTCTGACACCGACAGAAACCCTAAACATCATTAATTACGGGGTATTTATTAATTATTATTATTATAAACCCTAATTATCTATTATTATTATAATTAAGTTTTATTTTAAAGTTTCTTTTTATTTAATTTGTTTTATTTAGTTAAATTAGTTTTATTAAATTGTAAAATTAATAGTTTTAATAAATAAATAATATAAAAATAATATTTTTATAAAAATTGTACTTTTTACAACTTTTTGTATATTTTTATATTTTGTCCCTTTTTAATAGTTTTAGCGTAATTTTTGTATTTTTCGCTCGTATTTATTTTTAACTCATAGTTTTTGCCATAGTTATTTTTACTTCTAGATTTTTAGGCTTTGCCGTAAAATTCCTTAAGTGCTTTTTCTTTAGACTAAGATTTAGGTACTTTAGAATTTTGCGACGCCTTTTTAAGTTTTAGTTTCTTTTTAAGTTATTTCCATTTGGGATTTAGTTTTTCCTGTAAGCTTTAATATTTTTAGACGACTTTTACCAATGTATCAATTATCATTCCAATTAGTAATCTCAATTTACGATTATAATTTTAAGTTAGTTGTAGTAATAAGGTTAGGTTAGTCAAGTGTTTTTAAGTTTTATAAGTTTCTTTTATTTTTCCGTCGCCTTTTATCTTTCTTTCTTATTTTTCTTTTTCGATCCTTTTCCGACGAACACTTTTTCTTTCTTATTTCTCGCTATTCTAGTTTTTAGGACATAGATTTTTATTCTACTTCTTATCTAATTTTCTTAAAATTATGAAAATTTATTTTAAGTGGTTAAATTGATAGACATCAAAATTTTCTGGTTCGTAGTAATAGTTGGATTTGTACGTGGACCGGGTTATTGGAGCCAAACAGTCCTCAATTATATTGAGACCAAACGAATCCTGCCCCTCTGCTGCATCTTTTGGCTATTCGAAACGTGGGCAAAATCAGAAAAGGCTATTGATTGGATAACTTATTATAATTTTTCTTTCCTTTTAAAAACTAATAGGATATTCAGTGAATGCACCGAGCAAGACGTTCACCACCTTTTGTACGTTCACCACCTGTAACTAGATCAAGACATTTAGAAAATATTACCACCGTTGATTTTTCTTTAGAATCGTCATCCAGTCGACCAAGTACTCCAGTTCAAATTTTTGATAATCCATTTTTTGAACCCGACCTCACAATTGAGAATCCGGAGAATATTCAGGAACGATTCGTAGATCCTGAACCACTAAACTTTCCTCCGGAGCCACCAATCATTCAAACAGAGATTGTTGAGGAATGAACTATTAAATCAGAATCCTCTAGTGATTTCGATTCAACAAATTCAATTATGGAGAATCTGGAACCTTTAAGTATGGAAGACCGAATGAGAGCTAAACGCACTGGCCAAGGTCACGCAATTACTCATCCAGACATTAATGCGCCAGATTATGAAATCAAAGGACAAATTTTACATATGGTGACTAATCAATGTCAATTTAGTGGAGCGCCGAAGGAAGATCCAAATGAACATCTACGTACCTTTAATAGGATCTGCACACTATTTAAAATAAGAGAAGTGGAGGATGAACAGATATATCTCATGTTATTTTCCTGGACTTTAAAGGGAGAAGCCAAAGATTGGTTGGAATCGTTACCTGAAGGGGCGATTGATACTTGGGACGTTTTAGTTGAAAAATTTCTTAAACAATTCTTTCCTGCATCTAAAGCCGTAAGACTTCAAGCAGAAATTGTTACGTTTACACAGAAGCCAAATGAAACTCTATATGAGGCGTGGACTAGATTTGGAAAGTTATTAAGAGGATGTCCGCAACATGGTTTAGACACCTGTCAAATAGTACAAATATTCTACCAAGGATGCGACATCACTACAAGAAAAGACATAGATATAGCAGCTGGTGGTTCTATTATGAAGAAAACCGAAACTGATGCTTACAAAATTATTGATAACACTGCTTCCCACTCACATGAGTGGCACCAAGAAAAATATATCGTTAGATCATCTAAAGCAGCTAGAGCCGATTCTAGCCATGACTTAGATTCCATTTCCGCAAAGATAGATGCTGTCGAGAGACGAATGGAAAAGATGACTAAGGATATTCACTCAATACGAATTAGTTGTGAGCAGTGTGGAGGACCACATTTGACAAAAGATTGTCTCAGTATTGAATTAACAATGGAACAAAGAGAGAATATTTCATACATAAACCAAAGGCCTGGAAATAATTATCAGAATAATTATCAACCGCCAAGACCGATTTACAATCAAAACCAGAACTATAACCGAAATATTCCATACAACAACCAACAAGGTCCTAGCAATCAACAAGTATCCAATAATAATTACAATCAGCAAAGATCTAATTTTCAAAACAAACCACCACAACAAACCGATGATAAAAAGCCGAATTTAGAAGATATGATGACGAAGCTAGTTGAAACTCAAACGCAGTTTTTCACATCTCAGAAACAAACCAATGAACAAAATGCTCAAGCATTTAGAAATCAACAAGCTTCTATTCAAAATCTGGAATAAGAAGTAAGTAACCTAGCAAGGTTAATAGGTGAAAGAAAATCGGGAAGTCTACCTAGTGATACAAATGCTAACCCCCGGAATGAAACAGCTAAAGCCATTACCACAAGAAGTGGTACAACACTTAAACCACCTGAAATACCTGTAACTTCTGATGAAGCTATTCCTACTCCACAAGAACCCCAACCTAAACAAGATAAGGAAAAAGAACCGGTAGTTGAAAAGGTTAATGAAGATAACACAGTTAAGGATAAACCTTATGTTAAACCATACCAACCACCACTTCCTTACCCGAGTAAAATGAAGAAAGAGAAACTTGAAGCCGAGCAATCCAAATTCTTGGATATGTTTAAACAGATAAATGTAAATCTTCCTTTCATTGATGTGATTTCAGGAATGCCTAGATATGCTAAATTATTGAAAGATCTAATCTCAAATAGAAAGAAAATGGAAGAACTCTCGGCTGTTACCATGAATGCTAATTGTTTAGCAGTGCTGTTGAATAAGATACCAGAAAAACTATCTGATCCAGGAAGTTTCACAATTCCATGTTTTCTGGGTAGTCTTAGTTCAATAGAAGCATTGGCAGACTTAGGTGCTAGTATAAATCTAATGCCGTATTCACTATACGCTAAACTAGACCTTGGAGAATTGAAACCAACCAGAATAAGCATACAACTAGCCGATAGATCAATAAAATATCCTAGAGGGATAATGGAGAACATGCTAGTTAAAGTTGGTACTTTAGTATTTCCAGTAGATTTTGTTGATTTGGACATGGAAGAAGATTCTCAAGTTCCTCTCATATTAGGAAGACCATTCTTAAAGACGGCTAAAGCAATGATAGACGTGTTCGGTAAGAAATTGACCCTAAGTATAGAGGATGAGAGTGTTACCTTTTCAGTTGATAGAGCAATGCAACAACCACAATCTGCAGATGATACATGTTATTATATTCAAACTATAGATGCACATACAGAATTATTAGAAGAATTTCCAGAATTACAAGGAACAGGAGAATGTTCTTTAGGAGAAGGTAATGAACCAATTGATAAAGCTGAAATGTTAGCTACACTTATAGCTAATGGATATGAACCAACAACAGAAGAAATTCAAATGCTAAAAGAAGAAGACAGATATCGATACAAATCATCGATAGAAGAACCTCCAAAATTAGAGTTAAAGCCACTTCCAAACCATTTGGAATACGCTTATTTACATGGTGAATCTGAATTACCTGTAATAATATCGTCTTCTCTTACTGAAAATGAGAAATCACAACTCATTTCTGTGTTGAAAGCTCATAAACCAGCCGTTGCATGGAAGATTCATGATATTAAAGGAATAAGTCCTTCATATTGCACACATAAAATCCTTATAGAAGAAGTTCATAAAATGTATGTGCAACGCCAACGAAGACTAAATCCTAATATGCAAGATGTAGTTAAGAAAGAGATTATTAAACTGCTAGATGCAGGTCTAATTTAAGTATGCGACAGCGGAAGCTCTTAATAATCACCTGAGAATAAACATGCTTAAAACGTCAACAAAAATGTTGGTGAGTTATAGGTTTAACCTATATATATCAAATCATAATAATAGACCACAAGATTTCATATTTCAATACACATCCCATACATAGAGATAAAAATCATTCATATGGTGAACACCTGGTAACCGACATTAACAAGATGCATATATAAGAATATCCCCATCATTCCGGGACACCCTTCGGATATGATATAAATTTCGAAGTACTAAAGCATCCGGTACTTTGGATGGGGTTTGTTAGGCCCAATAGATCTATCTTTAGGATTCGCGTCAATTAGGGTGTCTGTTCCCTAATTCTTAGATTACCAGACTTAATAAAAAGGGGCATATTCGATTTCGATAATTCAACCATAGAATGTAGTTTCACGTACTTGTGTCTATTTTGTAAATCATTTATAAAACCTGCATGTATTCTCATCCCAAAAATATTAGATTTTAAAAGTGGGACTATAACTCACTTTCACAGATTTTTACTTCGTCGGGAAGTAAGACTTGGCCACTGGTTGATTCACGAACCTATAACAATATATACATATATATCAAAGTATGTTCAAAATATATTTACAACACTTTTAATATATTTTAATGTTTTAAGTTTATTAAGTCAGCTGTCCTCGTTAGTAACCTACAACTAGTTGTCCACAGTAAGATGTACAGAAATAAATCGATAAATATTATCTTGAATCAATCCACTACCCAGTGTATACGTATCTCAGTATTGATCACAACTCAGACTATATATATTTTGGAATCAGCCTCAACCCTGTATAGCTAACTCCAACATTCACATATAGAGTGTCTATGGTTGTTCCGAAATATATATAGATGTGTCGACATGATAGGTCGAAACATTGTATACGTGTCTATGGTATCTCAAGATTACATAATATACAATACAAGTTGATTAAGTTATGGTTGGAATAGATTTGTTACCAATTTTCACGTAGCTAAAATGAGAAAAATTATCCAATCTTGTTTTACCCATAACTTCTTCATTTTAAATCCGTTTTGAGTGAATCAAATTGCAATGGTTTCATATTGAACTCTAATTTATGAATCTAAATAGAAAAAGTATAGGTTTATTGTCGGAAAAATAAGTTACAAGTCGTTTTTGTAAAGGTAGTCATTTCAGTCGAAAGAACGACGTCTAGATGACCATTTTAGAAAACATACTTCCACTTTGAGTTTAACCATAATTTTTGGATATAGTTTCATGTTCATAATAAAAATCATTTTCTCAGAATAACAACTTTTAAATCAAAGTTTATCATAGTTTTTAATTAACTAACCCAAAACAGCCCGCGGTGTTACTACGACGGCGTAAATCCGGTTTTACGGTGTTTTTCGTGTTTCCAGGTTTTAAATCATTAAGTTAGCATATCATATAGATATAGAACATGTGTTTAGTTGATTTTAAAAGTCAAGTTAGAAGGACTAACTTTTGTTTGCAAACAAGTTTAGAATTAACTAAACTATGTTCTAGTGATTACAAGTTTAAACCTTCGAATAAGATAGCTTTATATGTATGAATCGAATGATGTTATGAACATCATTACTACCTTAAGTTCCTTGGATAAACCTACTGGAAAATAGAAAAATGGATCTAGCTTCAACGGATCTTTGGATGGCTCGAAGTTCTTGAAGCAGAATCATGATACGAAAACAAGTTCAAGTAAGATCATCACTTGAAATAAGATTGTTATAGTTATAGAAATTGAACCAAAGTTTGAATATGATTATTACCTTGTATTAGAATGATAACCTACTGTAAGAAACAAAGATTTCTTGAGGTTGGATGATCACCTTACAAGATTGGAAGTGAGCTAGCAAACTTGAAAGTATTCTTGATTTTATGTAACTAGAACTTGTAGAATTTATGAAGAACACTTAGAACTTGAAGATAGAACTTGAGAGAGATCAATTAGATGAAGAAAATTGAAGAATGAAAGTGTTTTTAGGTGTTTTTGGTCGTTGGTGTATGGATTAGATATAAACGATATGTAATTTTGTTTTCATGTAAATAAGTCATGAATGATTACTCATATTTTTGTAATTTTATGAGATATTTCATGCTAGTTGCCAAATGATGGTTCCCACATGTGTTAGGTGACTCACATGGGCTGCTAAGAGCTGATCATTGGAGTGTATATACCAATAGTACATACATCTAAAAGCTGTGTATTGTACGAGTACGAATACGGGTGCATACGAGTAGAATTGTTAATGAAACTGAACGAGGATGTATTTGTAAGCATTTTTGTTAAGTAGAAGTATTTTTATAAGTGTATTGAAGTCTTTCAAAAGTGTATAAATACATATTAAAACACTACATGTATATACATTTTAACTAAGTCGTTAAGTCATCGTTAGTCGTTACATGTAAGTGTTGTTTTGAAACCTTTAGGTTAACGATCTTGTTAAATGTTGTTAACCCAATGTTTATAATATCAAATGAGATTTTAAATTATTAGATTATCATGATATTATCATGTATGAATATCTCTTAATATGATATATATATATACATTAAATGTCTTTACAACGATAATCGTTACATATATGTCTCGTTTAAAAATCATTAAGTTAGTAGTCTTGTTTTTACATATGTAGTTCATTGTTAATATACTTAATGATATGTTTACTTATCATAGTATCATGTTAACTATATATATATATCCATATATATGTCATCATATAGTTTTTACAAGTTTTAACGTTCGTGAATCACCGGTCAACTTGGGTGGTCAATTGTCTATATGAAACATATTTCAATTAATCAAGTCTTAACAAGTTTGATTGCTTAACATGTTGGAAACATTTAATCATGTAAATATCAATCTAAATTAATATATATAAACATGGAAAAGTTCGGGTCACTACAGTACCTACCCGTTAAATAAATTTCGTCCCGAAATTTTAAGCTGTTGAAGGTGTTGACGAACCTTCTGGAAATAGATGCGGGTATTTCTTCTTCATCTGATCTTCACGCTCCCAGGTGAACTCGGGTCCTCTATGAGCATTCCATCGAACCTTAACAATTGGTATCTTGTTTTGCTTAAGTCTTTTAACCTCACGATCCATTATTTCGACGGGTTCTTCGATGAATTGAAGTTTTTCGTTGATTTGGATTTCATCTAACGGAATAGTTAGATCTTCTTTAGCAAAACATTTCTTCAAATTCGAGACGTGGAAAGTGTTATGTACAGCTGCAAGTTGTTGAGGTAACTCAAGTCGGTAAGCTACTGGTCCGACACGATCAATAATCTTGAATGGTCCAATATACCTTGGATTTAATTTCCCTCGTTTACCAAATCGAACAACGCCTTTCCAAGGTACAACTTTAAGCATGACCATCTCTCCAATTTCAAATTCTATATCTTTTCTTTTAATGTCAGCGTAGCTCTTTTGTCGACTTTGGGCGGTTTTCAACCGTTGTTGAATTTGGATGATCTTCTCGGTAGTTTCTTGTATAATCTCCGGACCCGTAATCTGTCTATCCCCCACTTCACTCCAACAAATCGGAGACCTGCACTCTCTACCATAAAGTGCTTCAAACGGCGCCATCTCAATGCTTGAATGGTAGCTGTTGTTGTAGGAAAATTCTGCTAACGGTAGATGTCGATCCCAACTGTTTCCGAAATCAATAACACATGCTTGTAGCATGTCTTCAAGCATTTGTATCGTCCTTTCGCTCTGCCCATCAGTTTGTAGATGATAGGCAGTACTCATGTCTAGACGAGTTCCTAATGCTTGCTGTAATGTCTTCCAGAATCTTGAAATAAATCTGCCATCCCTATCAGAGATAATAGAGATTGGTATTCCATGTCTAGAGATGACTTCCTTCAAATACAGTCGTGCTAACTTCTCCATCTTGTCATCTTCTCTTATTGGCAGGAAGTGTGCTGATTTGGTGAGACGATCAACTATTACCCAAATAGTATCAAAACCACTTGCAGTCCTTGGCAATTTAGTGATGAAATCCATGGTAATGTTTTCCCATTTCCATTCCGGGATTTCGGGTTGTTGAAGTAGACCTGATGGTTTCTGATGCTCAGCTTTGACCTTAGAACACGTCAAACATTCTCCTACATATTTAGCAACATCGGCTTTCATACCCGGCCACCAAAAATGTTTCTTGAGATCTTCCCCGTTCCAGGATGTATTAAGTATCTGGTTTTATGAGCTTCTCTAAGTACCATTTCTCTCATATCTCCAAATTTTGGTACCCAAATCCTTTCAGCCCTATACCGGGTTCCATCTTCCCGAATATTAAGATGCTTCTCCGATCCTTTGGGTATTTCATCCTTTAAATTTCCCTCTTTTAAAACTCCTTGTTGCGCCTCCTTTATTTGAGTAGTAATGTTTTTATGAATCATTATATTCATAGATTTTATTCGAATGGGTTCTCTGTCCTTCCTGCTCAAGGCATCGGCTACCACATTTGCCTTCCCCGGGTGGTAACGAATCTCAAAGTCGTAATCATTCAATAATTCAATCCACCTACGCTGCCTCATATTCAGTTGTTTCTGATTAAATATGTGTTGAAGACTTTTGTGGTCGGTATATATAATACTTTTGACCCCATATAAGTAGTGCCTCCAAGTCTTTAATGCAAAAACAACCGCTGCTAATTCCAAATCATGCATCGTATAATTTTGTTCATGAATCTTCAATTGTCTAGACGCATAAGCAATCACCTTCGTTCGTTGCATTAATACACAACCGAGACCTTGCTTTGATGCGTCACAATAAATCACAAAATCATCATTCCCTTCAGGCAATGACAATATAGGTGCCGTAGTTAGCTTTTTCTTCAATAACTGAAACGCTTTCTCTTGTTCATTATTCCATTCAAATTTCTTCCCTTTATGCGTTAATGCAGTCAAGGGTTTTGCTATTCTGGAAAAGTCTTGGATGAACCTTCTATAGTAACCAGCTAGTCCTAAAAACTGGCGTATGTGTTTCAGAGTTTTCGGGATTTCCCACTTTTCAACAGTTTCTATCTTTGCCGGATCCACCTTAATACCTTCTTTGTTCACTATGTGACCGAGGAATTGAACTTCTTCCAACCAAAATGCACACTTTGAAAACTTAGCGTACAATTCTTCCTTCCTCAATACTTCTAACACGTTTCTCAAATGTTCACCGTGTTCTTGGTCATTCTTTGAGTAAATAAGTATGTCATCAATGAAATGTAGCGACCCGACAAAATCGTCATTGACGGCGTCGTCTACTTAGGTCCCGTCACGTGGTCATAAGTCTTTAAAACAACATTTGACCAAAAGATATGTCGCATTCATTTCAAATGTAAAGATTGTTCAAAGTTTACAAGAATAGTTCCACCACAAGTTACGTTACAAAGTTATAAGTACAAATGAAACTTATGCGACACAATTTAAAAGTAGCGAAAAGACGCTCCATGTATGCATAAATACTCGACATCCAATGCAGGTATCAAAATAATGAGCGAAAGCATGTATCATGTATCGTTCAAGGACCTGAGAAAAACATAGAAATCTGTCAACGAAAACGTTGGTGAAATCATAGGTTTGAGTAAGTAAGTACAAGTGAACCACAAGATTTGCAACAACGAGATAGTAGTAATACATTCCAAAAGTTTGTTTCACGAGCACCCAATTATCAATGCTTAACATTCCTTCCATTGAACCCCATCACTTAGTGCTAGAACATACACTGTTTCTCGAAAATATATTTCATTCGTAAATGGTAGCGAACCGTTTGAATGAGGGTTTGTCAAACCCATATGGATCCATACAACATAAGTTCTCGCTTACACCCGGCAAGTGTAACTAATGATAATCGAATTGAGGATTTTGTTCTAAACTCGTATGTAGAATGTTTGTTTTCCTGTACTTGTGTTCACTTAGTAAAAGAAATGTTTATGTTTTCTCATCCCAAATGTAAATTCAAAAAGAGTAAAAGTGGGACTATGATCTCACCTTGAGTGCACGAGTAGTAAAGTACTTCAACAAATAAACGTGTGCAAAGAACAATGCTAGTCTTGACCTAAACAAATAGGTCGTATCAACAACGGTAAACACAAAAGGTCAAAGATGTTCAATTAGTCCTATGGCTCGTTACGACTCGATTACGTAGCATGTGAATCAATTTGTCAAGTTTCATGCAAGATACAAGTATAGAAACAAGTTAGGAATGTTGCATAATCATTTGGTTAAGTTTGACAAAAAGTCAAACTTTGGTCGGTCAAAGTCAACGAAAAAGTCAACACGTTCGGGTCGGGTCCCGAACTATTTTTCTGAGGTTTTTAATCATATATGAGCATGTTAGAACAAGTTACATGTGAATCGGAGGTCCATAGCATAGCAAACATTTTCCGTAAAATGACCAACGAGGACAGTAGCCTGCCAGTGCACCTGGACGGCGTCCAGATTTTCTGGACGGCGTCCAGATTTGAAGGCTGGGACGGCGTCCAGACTTTCTGGACGACGTCCAGCTTTGAATACTGGGACAGCGTCCAAGTATATGGACGGCGTCCAGGTTGGATTTCAAGTCTGATGCAGAACTCCTAAGTGCACGAACCAAAAACCAAATAAACACAATTTATGATCCGCAAACAATCAAGTCAAGTATTTTATACCGTTGGGAAGGTAATTTGACGTAGAAAACGACTAGACACATTTCAACAAGTAATTTAACACCTACAACAACCCAAAACCGCATTAAACGTTCATAATCAAAGGTTCAAGTTCTAAAACGCATTTCATGATTCGGGTAACCAATTTACATGTATGATATGCCGTTTCGAAGGTAATCAAACACACGTTGCAACAAAACACTTATCAACAATATTTCATAGCATTTGATACATCAAAAGTTCATATAAAGCTTATCAAACCCTAACCAACATCTCAACACCAATAATCATGTTAATGTAAGGTTTTCATGTCAATCAACACACCAAAACGAAGTTAATGAAGTAACTAACACTTTGAACACACAACCATTAACATCTAAGCACATTTTATCATTCAAAATCAAAGGTTAAACTAACCCATTTCAAGTGTTCATGCTAGTTACACCAAATAAGAAGATCGAGCCTACAAATTACATACACGACATCACAATGAGCCATATACACTAACTAACACCATTTCAAGTCAAAAACACGAATTTAGAGAAATCTAGAGTTTTAGAAATGTTACCCAAACGAGATGAAGTTGGTACCAAAATGAAGAGGATGAAGAGAGGATCACGAATATGTAATTTATTTTGTTGTAAGCCTCCTAGATCGAATTTAGATGATGATTGAATGAATTTGGTAATTGTGTGTGTGTTCTTGCTAGAGAGAAAGAGAGAGAGATTGAGATGGTCGAATGGTGGTGATTGGGGTGGACTAGTTGACCTAGTCAACTAGTTTGCCCCGTGTCAATTTTAGTCCCTCAAGTTTGAATCGGGTGCGTGAATTACCTAATCGAGATAATTTAAAACGCGTATTAACGAAAGATGTTATAAATATATAACGGACTTTAAAATAGTTAAACGGAAAGTAACCAGAAAAAGGCGGGATGTTACATTACCTACTCCTTAAAAGAAATTTCGTCCCGAAATTTAAGTAGGCGTAGTAGTCGTTGTTTCTTCCTCGAGATCTTGCGTTTCCGAATTCACGAATAGATGAGGATACTTTCTTTGCATTTGATCTTGTCTTTCCCAAGTAAACTCGGGTCCCCTTTTGGCGTTCCAACGGACTTTAACAATCGGGATTCAGCTTTGTTTCAATGTCTTGACGGAGGTGTCCACAATTTCAACCGGTTCCTCCACAAAATGAAGTTTGTCATCAATAGTAAGTTCCTCGAGAGGAATGACGATATCGGGTTCGGCAAGACACTTTTTCAAGTTAGATACATGGAAGGTAGGATGAACGGAGTTCAATTGAGGCGGAAGATCTAAACGATAAGCAACGGTTCCAATACGCTCCAAGATTTCGAAAGGACCAATATACCGTGGATTTAGCTTCCCGCGTTTCCCAAAACGGATTACACCCTTCCAAGGTGCGACTTTTAACATGACGTGGTCACCGACTTGAAATTCAAGGTCGTTGCGTCTATTGTCGGTATAGCACTTTTGACGACTCCGGGCCGTCCGAAGCCTATCTCGGATTTGAACGATCTTCTCGGTGGTTTCATGAATGAGTTCGGGTCCGGTGATTTGTACGTCGCCTACTTCGGCCCAACAAAGAGGTGAACGGCATTTTCGGCCATATAGCGCTTCAAAAGGTGCGACTTTAATACTCGCGTGATAACTATTGTTGTAAGAGAACTCGGCGAGAGGTAAGTGCTTGTCCCAAGCTTTTCCGAAATCAACCACGCAAGCTCGTAACATGTCCTCTAAGGTTTGAATTGTACGTTCGCTTTGTCCATCGGTTTGAGGATGATGCGGTGCTTATGTCTAAACGCGTTCCCAACGCTTCTTGCAATGTACGCCAAAATCTAGAAACGAAATGGCCATCTCGGTCGGAGATAATCGATAAAGGTACACCGTGTCGGGCTACGATCTCCTTAATGTAAAGTTGTGCAAGTTTCTCCATTTTGTCCGTTTCTTTCATGGCAAGGAAGTGTGCGGATTTGGTGAGACGGTCAACAATAACCCAAATGGTATCATAACCGCCCGTCGTTTTTGGTAGCTTGGTGATAAAATCCATCGTTATCCTTTCCCACTTCCATTGCAGGATCTCGGGTTGTTGAAGTAGTTCGGACGGTCTTTGGTGTTCGGCTTTGACTTTGGAACATGTCAAACACTTGGAAACATAAGTAGCTACGTCCCTTTTGATGTTCGGCCACCAATATAGTTGTTTAAGGTCGTGGTACATCTTATTGGCACCGGGGTGAATCGAGTATCGTGACTTATGGGCTTCATCTAAAATAAGGCTTCGTAGGTCCCCATAACTAGGCACCTAAATCCTTCCGGCGTAATATCGGAGTCCGGTCTCCCTAATTTCAAATCGAGAGACGAGAATGTTCAAGAGCTCGTGTGAAAGGTTTTCATCCTTGAGAGCCTCATCTTGGGCTACCCGAATTTGGCTATTAAGGTTGGTGTGAATGGTGATGTTTAAAGCTCGGACACGAAGAGGCACCGCTCTTTCTTTTCGACTTAAGGCATCGGCTACTACGTTTGCCTTCCCGGGATGGTAACGAAGCTCGCAATCGTAATCGTTCAAAGTTTCAATCCACCGTCGTTGTCTCATGTTTAGTTGCTTTTGATCGAAGATGTGTTGAAGGCTTTTGTGATCGGTGAAGATAGTACTCTTGGTTCCATAAAGATAGTGTCTCCACATTTTAAGTGCAAAGACAACGGCTCCGAGTTCGAGATCATGTGTCGTATAGTTTTGTTCATGAATTTTGAGTTGTCGAGAAGCATAAGCAATGACTTTCGTTCGTTGCATCAATACACACCCAAAACCATGTTTCGAGGCATCGCAATATACAACAAAGTCATCATTGCCTTCGGGAAGCGACAAGATAGGAGCGGTGGTTAGCTTCATTTTCAAGATTTGGAATGCGGATTCATGTTCGGTCGCCCAAATGAATTTCTTTCCCTTGTGAGTCAATGCGGTTAGAGGACGTGCAACCAAAGAGAAGTTTTCGATGAATCTACGATAGTACCCGGCGAGACCCAAGAATTGACGAATGTGAGTAGGAGTAGTAGGTGTCTCCCATTTACTAATGGCTTCGATTTTCGTGGGATCGACTTTAATACCTTGATCACTTACAACATGACCAAGCAATTGAACTTCCTTTAACCAAAATTCACACTTGGAGAATTTGGCATAAAGTCGTTCTTGTCTCAAGAGTTCAAGCACAAGTCGGAGATGTTGTTCGTGCTCTTCTTCATTTTTAGAATAGATCAATATGTCATCGATGAACACAATAACGAATTTATCGAGATACGGTTTGCACACGCGGTTCATAAGATCCATGAACACCGCCGGTGCATTAGTGAGACCAAATGGCATGACAAGGAATTCATAACTACCATAACGAGTTCGGAAAGCGGTTTTGGAGACATCTTCCCCCTTAACCCTCAATTGATGATAACCCGAGCGGAGATCGATTTTCGAATATACACAAGACCCTTGTAGTTGATCAAAGAGATCATCGATGCGAGGAAGAGGATATCGGTTCTTAACCGTCAATTTATTTAGTTCACAATAATCAATGTACATTCGTAGGGATCCGTCTTTCTTTTTAACAAACAAAATCGGAGCGCCCCATGGTGAATGGCTAGGTTGGATAAAACCACGGTCAAGTAGTTCTTGGATTTGACTTTGCAATTCTTGCATTTTGGATGGAGCAAGTCTATACAGTGCACGTGCTACGGGTGCGGCTCCCGGAATAAGATCGATTTGGAATTCTACCGGTCGATGAGGTGGAAGACCCGGCAATTCGTCGGGAAATACATCGGAAAAGTCACTAACAATTGGCACATCATCGATATGCTTCTCATCGGACTCGACTTTCTTAACGTGGGCAAGGATCGCAAAACAACCCTTACGGAGTAGTTTTCTAACTTTAAGGCACGAAACGAGGTTGAGTCTGGTGCAACTCTTATCGCCATAAACAATCAAAGGTTCACCATTCTCGGTAGGAATTCGGATTGCTTTAAGATCACAAAGGATGTGAGATTTCATTTTGACTAACCAATTCATACCGATTATTACATCAAAGCTTCCTAGTTCCATGGGTATCAAGTCAATTTCAAATTCCTTACCCAAAATGTTTAACGTACACCCTCGGTAATATGTGTCGGCACTTAATAGTTTCCCGTTAGCCACTTCAATGGTATAAGTGGTATCTAATGGAAGAGGTGGAGTGCTAAAAGAATGAGTCAAAGTCTTGGATACAAAGCATTTATCGGCACCCGAATCGAATAAGCAAGAGACATAAGAATTGTTGAGAAGAAACGTACCCGTGACTAGTTCAGTGTCATCCCGGGCTTCCTCGGTGTTGATGTTGAAAGCTCGGCCGCGCGTATTGGGGTTATCTTTCTTCTTTGGGCATGCATTTCTATAATGACCCGTTTGGCCACATTCGTAACAAGTGTCCGTCTTTGATGCATTGGGCCACTTTCGAGCGACGGGAGTGGCACTTTTACAATCGTTGGCCTTATGACCAACTCCTTGGCACCGGTGGCAAATTAACTTACTACATTCGCCAAAGTGATGTTTGTTGCATTTGTTGCAAAGAGGTAGGTTCCCGGCATAACCCTTCTTGCCGTCGGAGGTGTAAGGCTTCTTAGCAAAGTTGTTGTTGTTTAATTGGGAGGGTTCCCACTTTCTTTTGTTGCCGCCCGATTTATCCTCGGCCTTAGGTGCCGGAACTACGATTTTGTCAACCGTTTCTATCAATTTGCGGGCCATGTTCAAAGCTTCTTGATGATTAGTGGGTTTGGATGACATTACTCCGTGTTTGATACTCTTTGGAAGACCATCCATGTAAAGTTCAACCCTTAAAGCTTCGGGGTTCACAAGATTTGGGCACATCAAGGCTAGTTCGAAAAATCGTTGATTGTAAGCCTTGAGATCATTTCCGATCGCCTTTAAAGTTCTTAGCTCTTGTTCGAGCCTTCGGGTTTCTTCACGAGGGAAATATTCGACAATCATCTTTTCCCTCAATTCGGCCCAAGAGAGGGCGTGAGCTTCATCGGTACCCACCGATTGTACATAAGTATTCCACCATGTAAGAGCGACACCGGCGAAGGTGCGAGTGGAGTATTTGACCTTGTCTTGGTCCCGACAACCGCTTATGCTAAAGACGGCTTCCGTTTGCTCAAACCATCAGGTGAGCACGACCGGTCCCCCGGTTCCATCAAAAGTGTGAGGTTTGCACCCCATGAAAGCTTTATAGGAGCATCCCTCGTTTGAGTTTCCGGCTCCATTGTTGTTGTTGTTGTTGTTGTTGTTGTGGTTGTTATTATTATTGTTGTTGGATGAGTGACTGGCCATGGCCGCATCTACGGCGGTGGCTATCATCCGTTCGAGAGCTTGTTCGGGAGTTTCATTACGGCGTACACGACGAGGGGCCATTGTTCCTTCAAGACACAAGAATATCATTGATTAGTATTCTCAATAATACTAACCGTGATATAGAATAAAGATAAAGAGAAGTTTTTCCTCGACTCGCCTAAAATTCTTTATGTCATAATGTCGGAACGTTCATATGAGTCACCGTAATATAATCCCGGCAATTATATTACCCTGATTCATATGTGCATTCGACATTATTCTATAAAGTCAAGGTGGCGTGTCAATCAATTTAAACAACGTGAGATTAAGATGAACTAAGAGTAGATATGAGTAGAAGCGTTCGAGTATAAATGCACAAGTAGTCAAGTAATTCCTACTTCAAGTCTATATGCCGGTTGTAGTCTAGACTCACCAATGTACCCTATGACTCGAGGTTGACACCAATGAACTCTAAATCCCTACAACCAACGCTCTAATACCATCTGTAGCGACCCAACAAAATCGTCATTGACGGCGCCGTCTACTTAGGTCCCGTCACGTGGTCATAAGTCTTTAAAACAACGTTTGACCAAAAGATATGTCGCATTCATTTCAAATGTAAAGATTGTTCAAAGTTAACAAGAATAGTTCCACCACAAGTTACGTTACAAAGTTATAAGTACAAATGAAACTTATGCGACACAATTTAAAAGTAGCCAAAAGACGCTCCATGTATGCATAAATACTCGACATCCAATGCAGGAATCAAAATAATGAGCGGAAGCATGTATCATGTATCATTCAAGGACCTGAGAAAAACATAGAAATCTGTCAACGAAAACGTTGGTGAAATCATAGGTTTGAGTAAGTAAGTACAAGTGAACCACAAGATTTGCAACAACGAGATAGTAGTAATACATTCCAAAAGTTTGTTTCACGAGCACCCAATTATCAATGCTTAACATTCCTTCCATTGAACCCCATCACTTAGTACTAGAACATACACTATTTCTCGAAAATATATTTCATTCGTAAACGGTAGCGAACCGTTTGAATGAGGGTTTGTCAAACCCATATGGATCCATACAACATAAGTTCTCGCTTACACCCGGCAAGTGTAACTAATGATAATCGAATTGAGGATTTTGTTCTAAACTCGTATGTAGAATGTTTGTTTTCCTGTACTTGTGTTCACTTAGTAAAAGAAATGTTTATGTTTTCTCATCCCAAATGTAAGTTCAAAAAGAGTAAAAGTGGGACTATGATCTCACCTTGAGTGCACGAGTAGTAAAGTACTTCAACAAGTAAACGTGTGCAAAGAACAATGCTAGTCTTGACCTAAACAAATAGGTCGTATCAACAACGGTAAACACAAAAGGTCAAAGATGTTCAATTAGTCCTATGGCTCGTTACGACTCGATTACGTAGCATGTGAATCAATTTGTCAAGTTTCATGCAAGATACAAGTATAGAAACAAGTTAGGAATGTTGCATAATCATTTGGTTAAGTTTGACAAAAAGTCAAACTTTGGTCGGTCAAAGTCAACGAAAAAGTCAACACGTTCGGGTCGGGTCCCGAACTATTTTTCTGAGGTTTTTAATCATATATGAGCATGTTAGAATAAGTTACATGTGAATCGGAGGTCAATAGCATAGCAAACATTTTCCGTAAAATGACCAACGAGGACAGTAGCCTGCCAGTGCACCTGGACGGCGTCCAGATTTTCTGGACGGCGTCCAGATTTGAAGGCTGGGACGGCGTCCAGACTTTCTGGACGGTGTCCAGCTTTGAATACTGGGACAGCGTCCAAGTATCTGGACGGCGTCCAGGTTGGATTTCAAGTCTGATGCAGAACTCCTAAGTGCACGAACCAAAAACCAAATAAACACAATTTATGATCCGCAAACAATCAAGTCAAGTATTTTATACTGTTGGGAAGGTAATTTGACGAAGAAAACGACTAGACACATTTCAACAAGTAATTTAACACCTACAACAACCCAAAACCGCATTAAACATTCATAATCAAAGGTTCAAGTTCTAAAAGGCATTTCATGATTCGGGTAACCAATTTACATGTATGATATGCCGTTTCGAAGGTAATCAAACACACGTTGCAACAAAACACTTATCAACAATATTTCATAGCATTTGATACATCAAAAGTTCATATAAAGCTTATCAAACCCTAACCAACATCTCAACACCAATAATCATGTTAATGTAAGGTTTTCATGTCAATCAACACACCAAAACAAAGTTAATGAAGTAACTAACACTTTGAACACACAACCATTAACATCTAAGCACATTTTATCATTCAAAATCAAAGGTTAAACTAACCCATTTCAAGTGTTCATGCTAGTTACACCAAATAACAAGACCGAGCCTACAAATTACATACACGACATCACAATGAGCCATAGACACTAACTAACACCATTTCAAGTCAAAAACACGAATTTAGAGAAATCTAGAGTTTTAGAAATGTTACCCAAATGAGATGAAGTTGGTACCAAAATGAAGAGGATGAAGAGAGGATCACGAATATGTAATTTATTTTGTTGTAAGCCTCCTAGATCGAATTTAGATGATGATTGAATGAATTTGGTAATTGTGTGTGTGTTCTTGCTAGAGAGAAAGAGAGAGAGATTGAGATGGTTGAATGGTGGTGATTGGGGTGGACTAGTTGACCTAGTCAACTAGTTTGCCCCGTGTCAATTTTAGCCCCTCAAGTTTGAATCGGGTGCGTGAATTACCTAATCGAGATAATTTAAAATGCGTATTTACGAAAGATGTTATAAATATATAACGGACTTTAAAATAGTTAAATGGAAAGTAACCAGAAAAAGGCGGGATGTTACATGAAAACAATGACAAACTTGTCAAGGTATGGTCCACACACTCGGTTCATAAGGTCCATGAACACAGCTGGTGCATTAGTTAAACCAAACGGCATGACCATAAACTCGTAATGATCGTAACGTGTTCTGAAAGCAGTCTTTGGAATATCATCTTCTTTCACCCGCATTTAATGATACCCGGAACGTAAGTCAATCTTTGAATAAACAGACGAGCCTTGTAGTTGATCAAATAAGTCGTCGATTCTCGGTAGTGGGTAGCGGTTCTTGATGGTAAGTTTGTTCAACTCTCGATAGTCGATACACAACCTGAATGTACCATCTTTCTTCTTGACAAAAAAAACAGGAGCTCCCCACGGTGATGTGCTTGGTCGAATGAAACTACGCTCTAAAAGTTCTTGTAATTGGCTTTGCAGTTCTTTCATCTCGCTGGGTGCGAGTCTGTAAGGAGCACGATTTATTGGTGCAGCTCCTGGTACAAGATCTATTTGAAATTCAACGGATCGATGTGGGGGTAATCCCGGTAATTCTTTCGGAAATACATCGGGAAATTCTTTTGCAATGGGAACATCATTGATGCTCTTTTCTTCAGTTTGTACTTTCTCGACGTGTGCTAGAACAGCATAGCAACCTTTTCTTATTAGTTTTTGTGCCTTCAAATTACTAATAAGATGTAGCTTCGTGTTGCCCTTTTCTCCGTACACCATTAAGGGTTTTCCTTTTTCTCGTATAATGCGAATTGCATTTTTGTAACAAAAGATCTCTGCTTTCACTTCTTTCAACCAGTCCATACCGATTATCACATCAAAACTCCCTAACTCTACTGGTATCAAATCAATCTTAAATGTTTCGCTAACCAGTTTAATTTCTCGATTCCGACATATATTATCTGCTGAAATTAATTTACCATTTGCTAATTCGAGTAAAAATTTACTATCCAAAGGCATCAATGGACAACTTAATTTAGCACAAAAATCTCTACTCATATAGCTTCTATCCACACCCGAATCAAATAAAATGTAAGCAAATTTATTGTCAATAAGAAACGTACCCGTAACAAGCTCCGGGTCTTCTTGTGCCTCTGCCGCATTAATATTGAAAACTCTTCCGCGGCCTTGTCCATTCGTGTTCTCCTGGTTCGGGCAATTTCTAATAATGTGGCCCGATTTTCCATATTTATAACAAACTACATTGGCATAACTTGCTCCGACACTACTTGCTCCGCCATTACTCGTTCCGACACCATTTGTTCCTTTCGTTCTATTAACCCCTGGTCCGTAGACCTCACACTTCACCGCGCTATGACCATTTCTTTTACACCTGTTGCAAAATTTGGTGCAGAACCCCGAGTGATACTTTTCACACCTTTGGCATAGCTGCTTTTGATTGTTGTTGTTGTTGCGGTTATTATTGTTGTTGGGATAATTGTTGTAGTTGCTGTTTTTGTTGTTGTTGTTGTTGTTGTTGTTGTTGTTGTTGGGCCGTTTGTTGTAGTTGCGATTGATGTTGCGATTGTTGGGATAATTGTTGCGATTATTGTTGTAATTGCTGTTGTTGTTGTATTGGTGATTCTTATCACCGTTTTCCTCCCACTTTCTTTTGACTTGCTTCACATTGGCCTCTTCAGCAGTCTGTTCTTTAATTCTTTCTTCAATCTGGTTCACTAGTTTGTGAGCCATTCTACATGCCTGTTGTATGGAGGCGGGCTCGTGTGAACTTGTATCTTCTTGGATTCTTTCCGGTAATCCTTTCAAAAATGCGTCGATCTTCTCTTCCTCATCTTCGAATGCTCCCGGACACAATAGGCACAATTCTGTGAATCATCTTTCGTACGTGGTAATATCAAATCCTTGGGTTCGTAACCCTCTAAGTTCTGTCTTGAGCTTATTGACCTCGGTTCTGGGACGGTACTTCTCGTTCATCAAGTGCTTGAATGCTGACCACGGTAGTGCGTACGCATCGTCTTGTCCCACTTGCTCTAGATAGGTATTCCACCATGTTAACGCAGAACCTATGAAGGTATGCGTAGTGTACTTCACTTTGTCCTCTTTAGTACACTTACTTATGGCAAACACCGATTCGACCTTCTCGGTCCACCGTTTCAATCCGATCGGTCCTTCGGTTCCATCAAATTCCAAAGGTTTGCAGGCAGTGAATTCTTTGTAGGTGCATCCTACACGATTTCCTGTACTGCTAGATCCAAGGTTATTGTTGGTATGTAGCGCAGCCTGTACTGCGGCTATGTTTGAAGCTAGAAAAGTACGGAATTCCTCTTCATTCATATTCACGGTGTGTCGAGTAGTCGGTGTCATTTCCTTCAAAATAATCAAATGAAACAAGTTAATCATACAGAATATTAAGAGTAGTTAATAGTATTTCGTAGCATAATATGAACTCATTTATAAAAGCTTTTTCTTCATATTAGCGTTTTATAAGTTTAAATTCGGATAGTACCTACCCGTTAAGTTCATATTTAGTAGCTAATATACAATTCAACTACTACAATTCTATATGAAAAACTGATTATAATAATATTTCGCGTTCAAACTTTTACACAATATTTTACAAACTTACAATACCGCTTATTTTACATATAGCATGAAATATAGCACACAATAAATTTGATACAAGATGGTTGTGAAGATAATTCTAGCTAGTACACAAGTCATTCAGCAAAGCCAATAAAGACACGTAATTCATACGTCCAGAAACAAGTCATGCATTCTGGTTTTACTAGGATTACTTCCCATCCTTGGTCTTGTGGAACATAACTGTTATGGCCGTTGATAAGACAGTGTGTTGTAACGTCGTCAAAGGGACGAGGGTTACGTAATGTCCAACAGTCCCGTAACAATCTAAAAACCTCATTTCTTACCCCAATTACCGACTCCGTCACTTGTGGGAACGTTTTGTTTAATAGTTGTAGCCCGATGTTCTTGTTCTCACTTTGGTGAGAAGCGAACATTACTAATCCATAAGCATAACATGCTTCTTTATGTTGCATGTTAGCCGCTTTTTCTAAATCACGAAGTCTAATATTCGGATATATTGAGTCAAAATAATTTCTTAACCCATTGCGTAAAATAGCATTTGGGTTCCCCACAATATATGCGTCAAAGTAAACACATCGTATCTTATGGATTTCCCAATGTGATATCCCACATCTTTCGAACGAAAGCCTTTTATAAACCAAGGCATTCTTAGAACGTTCTTCGAATGTCTTACAAACTGATCTCGCCTTAAATAGTTGTGCCAAAGAATTCTGACCGACTCTAGACAAGATTTCATCAATCATGTCTCCGGGTAGGTCTCTTAAAATATTGGGTTGTCTATCCATTTTGTGTTTTTATACTGTAAAATAGACAAGAGTTAGATTCATAAAAAAAATTACTTATTAATACAAGCAATTTTTACATATATCATAAAGCATAAGCACACTATATTACATATATTACACCACACGAATACAACTATCTTATTCCGACTCGCTTGTTTCTTCTTCTTCGGTTTTGGTTCGTTTTGCCAGGTTTCTAGGGATATATGATGTTCCCCTAATACGAGCCGTTGTTTTCCACATTGGTTTAGAAAAACCTGGTGGTTTAGAGGTTCCCGGGTCATTGTTACAACTTAAGGACTTCGGGGGTTGACGATACATATAAAGTTCATCGGGGTTGGAATTAGATTTCTCTATTTTTATGCCCTTTCCCTTATTATTTTCTTTTGCCTTTTTAAATTCAGTTGGGGTAATTTCTATAACATCATCGGAATTCTCGTCGGAATCCGATTCATCGGAGAATTGGTAATCCTCCCAATATTTTGCTTCCTTGGCGGAAACACCATTGACCATAATTAACCTTGGTCGGTTGGTTGAGGATTTTCTTTTACTTAACTGTTTTATTATTTCCCCCACCGGTTCTATTTCTTCATCCAGTTCCGATTCTTCTTCCGGTTCCGATTCTTCTTCCGGTTCCGACTCTTCTTCCGGTTCCTCTTCGGGAACTTGTGAATCAATCCACGAATCATTCCAATTTACATTTGACTCTTCATTATTATTAGGTGAGTCAATGGGACTTGTTCTAGAGGTAGACATCTATCACATAATATCAAATGCGTTAATAGATTAATATATCACATAATATTCACATGTTAAAAATATATAGTTTCCAACAAAATTTGTTAAGCAATCATTTTTCAAGTAAATACGGTCGAAGTCCAGACTCACTAATGCATCCTAACAAACTCGATAAGACATACTAATGCAAAATTCTTGTTCTCTGAGACCAACGCACGGATACCAACTGAAATGTCCCGTTCTTATTGATTAAAAACGTTCCATATTAATTGATTTCGTTGCGAGGTTTTGACCTCTATATGAGACGTTTTTCAAAGACTGCATTCATTTTAAAACAAACCATAACCTTTATTTCATCAATAAAGGTTTAAAAAGCTTTATGTAGATTATCAACTAATGATAATCTAAAATATCCTGTTTACACACGACCATTACATAATGGTTTACAATACAAATATGTTACAACAAAATAAGTTTCTTGAATGCAGTTTTTACACAATATCATACAAGCATGGACTCCAAATCTCGTACTTATTTAAGTATGCGACAGCGGAAGCTCTTAATAATCACCTGAGAATAAACATGCTTAAAACGTCAACAAAAATGTTGGTGAGTTATAGGTTTAACCTATATATATCAAATCATAATAATAGACCACAAGATTTTATATTTCAATACACATCCCATACATAGAGATAAAAGTCATTCATATGGTGAACACCTGGTAACCGACATTAACAAGATGCATATATAAGAATATCCCCATCATTCCGGGACACCCTTCGGATATGATATAAATTTCGAAGTACTAAAGCATCCGATACTTTGGATGGGGTTTGTTAGGCCCAATAGATCTATCTTTAGGATTCACGTCAATTAGGGTGTCTGTTCCCTAATTCTTAGATTACCAGACTTAATAAAAAGGGGCATATTCGATTTCGATAATTCAACCATAGAATGTAGTTTCACGTACTTGTGTCTATTTTGTAAATCATTTATAAAACCTGTATGTATTCTCATCCCAAAAATATTAGATTTTAAAAGTGGGACTATAACTCACTTTCACAGATTTTTACTTCGTCGGGAAGTAAGACTTGGCCACTGGTTGATTCACGAACCTATAACAATATATACATATATATCAAAGTATGTTCAAAATATATTTACAACACTTTTAATATATTTTAATGTTTTAAGTTTATTAAGTCAGCTGTCCTCGTTAGTAACCTACAACTAGTTGTCCACAGTAAGATGTACAGAAATAAATCGATAAATATTATCTTGAATCAATCCACTACCCAGTGTATACGTATCTCAGTATTGATCACAACTCAAACTATATATATTTTGGAATCAGCCTCAACCCTGTATAGCTAACTCCAACATTCACATATAGAGTGTCTATGGTTGTTCCGAAATATATATAGATGTATCGACATGATAGGTCAAAACATTGTATACGTGTCTATGCTATCTCAAGATTACATAATATACGATACAAGTTGATTAAGTTATGGTTGGAATAGATTTGTTACCAATTTTCACGTAGCTAAAATGAGAAAAATTATCCAATCTTGTTTTACCCATAACTTCTTCATTTTAAATCCGTTTTGAGTGAATCAAATTGCTATGGTTTCATATTGAACTCTATTTTATGAATCTAATCAGAAAAAGTATAGGTTTATAGTCAGAAAAATAAGTTATAAGTCGTTTTTGTAAAGGTAGTCATTTCAGTCGAAAGAACGACGTCTAGATGACCATTTTAGAAAACATACTTTCACTTTGAGTTTAACCATAATTTTTGGATATAGTTTCATGTTCATAATAAAATTCATTTTCTCAGAATAACAACTTTTAAATCAAAGTTTATCATAGTTTTTAATTAACTAACCCAAAACAGCCCGCGGTGTTACTACGACGGCGTAAATCCGGTTTTACGGTGTTTTTCGTGTTTTCAGGTTTTAAATCATTAAGTTAGCATATCATATAGATATAGAACATGTGTTTAGTTGATTTTAAAAGTCAAGTTAGAAGGATTAACTTTTGTTTGCAAACAAGTTTAGAATTAACTAAACTATGTTCTAGTGATTACAAGTTTAAACCTTCGAATAAGATAGCTTTATATGTATGAATCGAATGATGTTATGAACATCATTACTACCTTAAGTTCCTTGGATAAACCTACTGGAAAAGAGAAAAATGGATCTAGCTTCAACGGATCCTTGGATGGCTCGAAGTTCTTGAAGCAGAATCATGACACGAAAACAAGTTCAAGTAAGATCATCACTTGAAATAAGATTGTTATAGTTATAGAAATTGAACCAAAGTTTGAATATGTTTATTACCTTGTATTAGAATGATAACCTACTGTAAGAAACAAAGATTTCTTGAGGTTGGATGATCACCTTACAAGATTGGAAGTGAGCTAGCAAACTTGAAAGTATTCTTGATTTTATGTAACTAGAACTTGTAGAATTTATGAAGAACACTTAGAACTTGAAGATAGAACTTGAGAGAGATCAATTAGATGAAGAAAATTTAAGAATGAAAGTGTTTGTTGGTGTTTTTTGTCGTTGGTGTATGGATTAGATATAAAGGATATGTAATTTTGTTTTCATGTAAATAAGTCATGAATGATTACTCATATTTTTGTAATTTTATGAGATATTTCATGCTAGTTGCCAAATGATGGTTCCCACATGTATTAGGTGACTTACATGGGCTGCTAAGAGCTGATCATTGGAGTGTATATACCAATAGTACATACATCTAAAAGCTGTGTATTGTACGAGTACAAATACGGGTGCATACGAGTAGAATTGTTGATGAAACTGAACGAGGATGTATTTGTAAGCATTTTTTTTAAGTAGAAGTATTTTGATAAGTGTATTGAAGTCTTTCAAAAGTGTATAAATACATATTAAAACACTACATGTATATACATTTTAACTGAGTCGTTAAGTCATCGTTAGTCGTTACATGTAAGTGTTGTTTTGAAACCTTTAGGTTAACGATCTTGTTAAATGTTGTTAACCCAATGTTTATAATATCAAATGAGATTTTAAATTATTATATTATCATGATATTATCATGTATAAATATCTCTTAATATGATATATATACATTAAATGTCTTTACAACGATAATCGTTACATATATGTCTCGTTTAAAAATCATTAAGTTAGTAGTCTTGTTTTTACATATGTAGTTCATTGTTAATATACTTAATGATATGTTTACTTATCATAGTAACATGTTAACTATATATATATATATATATATATATATATATATATATATATATATATATATATATATATATATATATATATATATATATATATATATATATATATATCCATATATATGTCATCATATAGTTTTTACAAGTTTTAACATTCGTGAATCACCGGTCAACTTGGGTGGTCAATTGTCTATATGAAACATATTTCAATTAATCAAGTCTTAACAAGCTTGATTGCTTAACATGTTGGAAACATTTAATCATGTAAATATCAATCTCAATTAATATATATAAACATGGAAAAGTTCGGGTCACTACACAGGTGGCATGATCAGATACGAAAATCAGTGGACAAGTGCTCCGGTGGGGTTCTTGGTGCTTGATGCTCATCACGGTTCTCATCCTTGATGCTTGTAGCTTCAAGTGTACAACTCGTTGATGGTTTAGCATAAATTTTGATCAAGATTCTACCATCAATACACAATATGTTAAGACCAAATGGTAACACAACTCATTTAAGAGTCTTAGATGGATGATGAACCAAGGTTACATCATATCCTTAGTCTTAACACAATTACAAGTCCTATTTACAAACAAAGTTACAAACTTTACATCAATCAAACAAGTATGAACACAATCTAAGTCAAATGAGGTGATGGAACCCTAAGCTAGAGAGCTTGGATCCTATTCACACAAGTTACAAGGTTGCAAAGCTAGAAAGCTTGAACCTTTATTGTTCTTGAAGATCTTGAAGCATAAAGCTTGGATCTTTAAGTTACATGAAGATAACAAACACAAGTTTGAATCTTTTTAACAAAATAACAATATCATAAGTTAGAAAACTTAGATCCAACAACAAGATATGAAGATTCAAGCTAGAAAGCTTGCATCTTGATTGTTCTTGAAGATCTTAAAGCATAAAGCTTGGATCTTTAAGATACATGAAGATTACAAACACAAGTTTAAATCTTTATAACAAAATAACAAGATTAAAGTAAGAAAAATATAGATCTACAAAGTTGGTGAAGATTTAAAGCTAGAAAGCTTGAATCTTCCATGTTCTTGAAGGATTCATGCTTGAATCAACAAGATATAATCAAGATCAAAGCTAAAAAGCTTGATCTTTAAGAATGATGATGTTACACGAATTAGAAAGGGAAAGAAGAAGAAAAAGATCAAAAACTTACAAGTGAGAAATTCTAGAAAGGAAGTAAAAGAGTAAGTGTGTGTGAAATTCAAATGAGAGCATGTGTAAAATGAGAGGAATATGGCTAGTATTTATAGGCAATATTTTGACATGGATTGATGACTTGGAAGGGCCTCTTGGCCGTAGGTTTTGAGGGGGAGGGGAGGAGACACCATTTTGCTTTTTGGTTAGTGGTTGTCTAAAGTATGTACTTATTCTAGAATCCCATGTAACAATATGGATAATCCTTATCCAAATGCTAGTATGACTCATTAATTAATTAATTTTATTTATTTTATTTATTATGGGTCACTAGTAATAATACTTGAGCTAATTAATTGGGCCACTAGTTAGTGTAGGGTGGGCTTAAGTCCAACAAGGTAGAAAGTCCAACAAGACTAACTATTGTGATCTAGTAAATAATTAATTAAAATTAAGCATCCAAACACCCAGGTAATTATTATTATAAAATAATAATTAATATTTCGCAGTCATAATATTCCGATTACGACAAAAGTCAAACGTGTGCGCAGTCCGCAGTTTATTCGAAACGTTAAGTAACACTAACGGTTATAAAGGCTTCCAATGATCAAGTTAAGTATCCTACGTACTCTAAGGCACGTTTTAACATATAATTGGAAGTAAACCACGTATATCAAGTTTACAGAGTATAAAGTAACACAGTACGCACAGATACGCAGTTTTGCAAAAATACAAGGCACAAAAGCAAGTCGAAAAAGTCGGGTCGTTACACTTGGAGTCTGAATCCATAAGCTTAAACTGAAGAACAAGGAAAAGTTAAAATTATGGTTTCCTAAAACCATAATTTCAGAGATCACTCTAAAACACTACTTCAGAAGATCAAGATGACTAGCAGACTTACCGACACTTAATTGGAGCTTAATTATTAAGATCTAACCATGACCTAGATCCTTTATGCATCCGGTTGAAGGGATCAAGAAGTTACAAGACTTACACACACTGAAACACACACTAAACCTTAATCTCTCCTATACTCATGTCCGACCAACAAGAGCTTTAGAGACTGATTAAGGGACTTTTGTACACGTAAGATCAAGCTTAAAGAGCATCCAGAAGACTTATCTACCTGATACAAGCTAACTGTACACTGCACCAGACAAGATAAAGCGCAACTATTAGAGAAATTCATCCGCGAAATCAACCACCTAAAACTTTTTTTATGAAACTGGCAACCTAGATTATGAAACTGGCAACCCAGTTACTGAAACTGGTGACCCAGTTACATGATCTGGCAGCCCAGTTACAACAACTAGTGACTCGTAAATGAAACTGGTGACTCAGGATATAAAACTGGCGACTCGAGATCAATAACTGGCGACCCATTTAAGCTAACTGACGAACCAGTTAGCCAACTGGTGACCCAGTTAAGCTAACTGGAAACCCAGTTAGCCCAAATGGGCTACCCGATTCTTCAACTAACGACTCAGAATTGAAACTGGTGGCACGGGCTATAAAACTGGCGACCCGTGCTTCAAATCTGGCGACCCAGTTTACTATAAAAGGAGACTGTGATCATTCATTTTACACACACTTCATTTCTATTTCAATTCAATTCAAAGAAACTTTGTCCATGTACTATCCAGTTTCTAGTATTTAGAAGTTATAATTTTTTTTAAAGGCGCATTTAGTAGTTATAATGATGTAATAACTAGAGGCATGAATTCTTATTAGTACTGTGATGACCCGGGAATTTCCGACCACATTTAAACTTTAATCTTTATATGTTTGCGACACGATAAGCAAAATCTGTAATGTTGAGTCTCGAAAGTTTTGAAATCTATATTCATGTAATCAATTACCCTTTGACTATGCCCGACGATTCACGAACGATTGTGTGTAAATAAATATGTAAATACATATATATATACATATATATATATATATATATATATATATATATATATATATATATATATATATATATAAGTGTATACATAATATTTTGAATTAATAAAGTACATTTAATCATTTGGGATCAAAAATGTAAAATAATAAATAGAATAGATAAGTTACCATTAAAATAAATATATGTAAATATATATATGATTGATATTAATAAGTATTTGTATATATATATATATATAAAACATATATATATCAAATAAATGTTATCATAAAATATAATATATATTAATTGTAAAATTAATATATTAAATATAATTACAAGTTTATTTATAGTTGTTAGATTAATTATTACATGAAATATTATTACTAGTATCATTAATAGGTTTAGTATTATTGTTACTAGTATTACCATATCTGCATCATTATTGTTATCTATTTTGATTATTATTGTTATCACTATTATTATTAAATACAATCAATATTACTAAAATCATTAAATTATTATTATTAATAATATTATAATACAACCTAATACTATTATTAACATAATTAATATTATTGTAAATATCATTGTTAACAATATTACTAATAATTATCATTTTACTTATCATTTATATCATTAAGAACATTATTATAACTATTAGTGTTATTATTCTAAAAATTGTTATTATTAGGATAATTATTATTAATATTATTATTATGTTATTATTATTAATAATAATCAGTATTTTTATTATTTAATAATAATAGAATTATTTTTTTATTAGAATTAAGTTTTATAAATAAAATCATATATATAAACTAGAAAGTCATAATCTGTTGCACGTTCTTTTCAGTCCTCATGTAAATTTTGTTCTTGTATGAAATTGCCAATAATCAATAATAGTTAAATGTACAAATTCAGTTAGCAATCACACTCTGCTTTTTATTTTTTTATTTATTTTCGATTCTTGTTTGTCTGTAACTGAAGGTCGACACCCACAAAATTTCCATATAAATCAATCCATGTTGGTGTTAAATTTATCATATAACTTCTCCATATCAGTATCACTTTAATTTATGCAGTAGTTTAATTTTTTTTTAAAAAAATAAAGGGAAGAACAGATACCTGCTCTGCTCCTGTTTTATTTTTTAAAATGCTCGAATTTGAAATTAAATTCAAAAAGTATTAATGAGTTTTGTTAGGAATATTTCAAATGATCTTTCTGCAAAATTTCGTGTTCCAATTCTTTTTATCAACTACGAATTTTAAAGTCAAAGATTTTGAAATAAAAGTTAAACGTTTGGATCTTCACCAAATTCAAATTCGTTTTTAAGTTTCAAGTTAAATTGATGGCTGTGAAGGTTTATAGGAAGGATTTAGAACCTACTTCATTTTGAATTCGTGAGCTAAAACACCCAAAAGAGTCGATTTTGAGGTTGGAGTTCATGTCGTGTTCTTCATCATCTGATACAAATTTTTTTATTTTAATTTCCTGTTGTTTTAATCTATTTATTTAATCAGTAATCGGTTCTGTATCAATTTCAAATCCTATAATTTATTATGTAACTAGTTGGTGATTAATTTGGATCTATGATTGATTTTTTATCTTGGGGAGAAGAAGAGGAGTAAGGGAAAAACAGAAACGGGTTAAATAAATCTAAATGGGTTGTAAATCAGAAAAAGCATTAAAAGCGTATTGGTTGGGTGTTGGTGACGGGGTAGCGAGTGGTCTTGGGTTCGAGTCCTGTCTTGGGCTTTTCTTTTTAGAAGCAGATTTAAAAAGGGTATATGCTTATATTTCCATTTTTATTTTTATTATTATTATTATTATTATTATTATTATTATTATTATTATTATTATTATTATTATTATTATTATTATTATTATTATTATTATTATTGTTATTGTTATTGTTATTAATATTTATTGTAGTTATGTTAAAGTAAATAATATGATTAATGTAATTATCATTTTTTTATTAAGTAATATCATTGAGCAACATTAAGTATTATTAATATAAATTATTAATATTGATATAAGTATTAACATTTTTATGATTATGATTATTATAATTAATGTTATTATGAAAATAAAACAAGTTGTCATTAGTGTTATCATCAATTTTAATGAACATAAGTATTATTACTAATATTATCATTATCATTATTATTATAAACATGATTATAATTATTAGTATTATCATCATTAATATTAATATTAAGGTTATTATTATTACCACTAATATGATTATAAGTATTATCATGAATATTACTATTAGGTAACTACTAAAATCATTATCTTAACTATTATTAAACAGAAAAATTAATATTTTATAGTTATTATCATTAACATCAGTATTATTGTCAATAATAGCGTTATTAACATTATTACTTTAGTTAGTAATATCAAGTATCATTATTATTATCTTTATCAACATTAAAATAGCTTTTGTATCATTAAAATTACTATTAATAATAAACCAATAATATATATATAACATATTTAAAACATTTAACATAAAAAAAAATATTTTCATATACGAAAAAGAATATATGAAGTATATATATATATATATATATATATATATATATATATATATATATATATATTATTAATATAAAAATGATATAATCAATAAATTAAATATATTTGATTACGGTTGTGTGTATTAATAGTTATACAAATGATATAGGTTCGTGAATCCGAGGCCAACCCTACACATGTTCAATATCGTAATATGTATTTTTACTACAAAATACATTAGGTGAGTTTCATTTACCTTTTTACCCTTTATATTTTTGGGCTGAGAATACATGCGCAATTTTTATAAATGTTTTTACGAAATAGACACAAGTAATCAAAACTACATTATATGGTTGAATGATCGAAATTGAATATGCCCCTTTTTATTAAGTCTGGTAATCTAAGAATTAGGGAACATACACCCTAATTGATGCGAATCCTAAAGATAGATCTATCGGGCCCAACAAGCCCCATCCAAAGTACCGGATGCTTTAGTACTTCGAAATTTATATCATATCCGAAGGAGGATCCCGGAATAATGGGGATATTCTTATATGCATATTGTGAATGTCGGTTATCAGGTGTTCAATCCATATGAATGATATTTTTGTCTCTATGCATGGGACGTATGTTTATGAGAAATGGAAATATGAAATCTTGTGGTCTATTAAAATTATGAAATGATTATTTATGTTAAACTAATGAACTCACCAACCTTTTGGTTGACACTTGAAAGCATGTTTATTCTCAGGTTTGAAAGAAATCTTCCGCTGTGCTTTAGCTCATTTTAAGGATATTACTTGGAGTCATTCATGACATATGTCAAAAGATGTTGCATTCGAGTCATTGAAGTTCATTAAAGATTATTATTAAGTAAATCACGGATTAGGTCATTTATAGTTTGGATATTATGAAATGGTATGCATACCTGTCAACTTTCGATGTAAATGAAAGTTTGTCTTTTAAAACGAATGCAATGTTTGTAAAATGTATCATTTAGAGGTAAAGTACCTCGTGATGAAATCAACTATTGTGAATCGTTTATAATCGATATGGACTTCGTCCGGATGGATTAGGACGGGGCATTTCAATTGGTATCAGAGCGGTGGTCTTAGCGAATCAGGTCTGCATTAGTGTGTATAACTGATAAGTCGTTAGGATGCATTAGTGAGTCTGGACTTCGACCGTGTCTGCATGTCAAGAGTTTTGCTTATCATTTCGTGTCGAAAATTACCTGCTTATCATTCTTAGTCTAGACACGTTTCACTGCATTGACTGCATGAATAGTGTATAAATAAAATTCATATCTTAGCGTATCTGATAATTCATATCTTAGTGTATCTGTTGTTGTAGACTTTGCCTGACAGCTTTCGTAGATTCCTCCGTAACTTATGGGATTTTAGTATTATATATGCATATGTAAATTATGTATTGCACGGTACTTATCTACATCCTCTAATCTATTTCTTATCGAAAATCCTTCATCTGATCGTACGAGATGAATCCTTCAACCAGTTCGAGTCCCTTAGATTCCGATAGCTATTCCGATAGTTATTCCGACAGCTATTCCGATATGGATTTCCACTCGAACTCTGAAAGAAGTGTAATCGAAATGGAGCAACCAATCAGCCATCCCCAATTCATCTGATGGGTTTGTAGTCGACTTAATTAATGGAGACGCGAAGAAGGCGATCCTTTTCACCAACCGAATTTACCTCTTGACGATGAACCTAAAGCACTTACCGGCGAACCTGTCTGTAATACCATTTTCTCGCTTATTTCCCGAATATCTCGCCACGATTATATTCTAGATAAAATTCTAAACCTTAATCATTCGCTCGTTTCGACCGACAATCATCCTGGAATAATAGAAGAAGTCAACGAACTTCGCGCTCGAGTAATCAATTTGGAGAATATGGTGCAAAATTTACCAGCTTCAGCAACATCACCGGCACCAACAGTACCATCAGTAATAGCACCAGTACCATTAACAATCCATGCCTCAACACCTCATTCTGTACCTCGAGTGTAATCATAATTCTACGTATCGTCTTACATCAATTATCTTCGTTCTTCATGGCGATTATGTAATCTCTAAAGTCTTAGAGATTATTTATTCTAGCTCAAAATGAAAGGAAAATGAGATTAATATCATATTAACTCATTAAATCCACGATTACATCTGAAGAAAATATATATGTATATATAGATTGTAATTAAAAATTATTTTTGTACAAACTGTTAATGCTGAAAATATTTTAACGGGTAGGTACCCGAGGAATTTTTATATTTCACATTAATACGTTACACTGTACATTCTTTCAATTTGATTCAACCGTCATTAACTATACTACTTACATCCACCGATATACGTATCCGTTCACCACAGAATAACCATTTTTATTTAATTTTATATTTGGATTTTGACCTATCAGAATCCAACAAGTGGCATAATGAATAAAATATTGGACAAAATAAAAATTATTAGAAATAAACAAATTAACTATGAGAAATTTTGTTAAGAATCCACGCTAACTATTCCTAGCTAATTGTTCCTAGCTAACTGATTACATTTTATTTTATCGCAATTTAATTATCGCAATTTACATTCTCGCAATTTTATTTATCGTCATTTAATTTATGTTATTTACTTTACGCACTTTATTTATCGTTATTTAATTTCTGTTATTTAATTTACGCACTTTAAATATCGAGACACGTATACAAGGTTTTGACATATCATATCGACGCATTTATATATATTATTTGGAATAACCATAGATACTCTATATGCAGTAATGATCGAGTTCTCTATACAGGGTTGAGGTTGATTCTACAATAATATATATAATTTGAGTTGTGATCGAGTCTGAGACATGTACACGGGTTACGATATGTATTAATTAATTCGAATATTATATATTAAACTATAAATGAATTAGTGGACTGTCAACGGTGGACTATCGACTGAGGACTAATAATATTGGACAATTAAAATTAATTAAAATACTGATTATAACATATGAAACTAAAAAATTCTTCAAGTTTACCACTTGAATTCATCTTAAACCTCATTTGTATATTGGCAATTCTAATCTGCGTTCAAACCTTTCATGATTCTTAAAAACACCTCAATTGAAAGGATGAACCAACCGCACTTCATCTATGGAAGAAAAGATTGACGCATATAGTTATGCACCTGAAAACTCCCGGACCCTAAGTAAAAGTTTAACACGTGTCTGTGTTAGCTCCTTTGGCATTGTTATTACCGAAAATAACATTGCAACTCTTTTTCAAATTAGCCAATTTTATCACAGCTTCAACAAATCAACTTCAACTTTCATTCGAATTAGCCTTATTATAACCTCGATATATAAGTTTGCCTGTCGTCATCATTACCGGAGAACCGTTTATATTTCACCACATCAGCAGTAAAATTACCAGCAACTTCAATGAATTTGGACTTTCTGAAAAATTATTATATTCATTGAAACCCCATCTTGTATTCATCTATACCCTGTAACAATAATTGCCATACCAATTACTGAGAATCAGCAATCAGTATTTCAAATCTTGTAGCATTTCTACATCAATAGTTATATGTATACATATAACAATTATCTCTTAGAATTACGATCTTCAATTCTGAAATTTTGAAAAGGCACCTAGTTTACGAATCGATACTCTGAATGTTGAAAAAGCTGAATGAAGCAGCAGAAACTGTAGGCAATCGTAAACGACCTTAGTCATCAGAAGTTTGATGATAAAGAATAATATGTTGGAAAAGCTCAGAAACGTTGGAACTGGAAAACGGATAGAGTTAACCATGAAAGAAACCAAGGACAAATACAAGGACCATACCCTATATTCAAAGAATTCAGATAATTCTGGATCTGTTGAAATCTTTAGAGAATATCTTGCTCCGAAGTCATGTTAAAATCTTACGGAAAAATCTTTCTCCATCAACCATCGAACTTAGAAATTTCAAAATATCATCATCAATATCTTCGATATTTCTGAGGATATTTTCATAAATATTCTCGTCCGAAATTATATACCTCTTCGTGCTTCCTATGTATCATTATAATGGAAACATTCAATAGAAAATTTAGTACCGAAAAGCAGATTATGCGAAACTATGAAGAAAGCCATGGACAAATCACAAAGAATAAGTTTGACTTCAAAGAATCCGAATGATTCAATGTCTGCTAAGGTCTTTAGTGAATATCTTGCTCATTACTCTAAACCCTTGCAGACAATAGTTTCTATCATCCTCTGATCTTAGATATTCTGAGATATTATCGTATCTTTCATTATAAATATCCTCCATATTTCTGGAGATATTTTTATAACTATTCTTATCTAAAATCATTAATCTCTTCGTACTATCAGTGTTACACCATATAGAAACTGTTAGTTTCTATATTCTGTAAACTTTCGAGCTTAAAATATGAAAGTTATTGAAGTAATGTTGGGAACTGATGCATGAGTTAGTATAATATAATGACACTTGATCAACGTGATTATATTACAGTAAGTCATGCTGAGTTTCTAAATGGGACATGATGATTCACAGATTATAACATCATCATGTGCCATGTGACAAGACTTTTACATTTTATCTGATATATAAACATATTAAGAACATATTTTCTTAATAGTTCTATCTTTCCCGGATATTTTGGTAATTTAACGAATCAAGATCGTGCTATTACCATTTCTTTCTTAGAAGATTAACTATATTCATTTCGAAATTCATATCTATGAATTCTGGACCGTTGCTCTCTTTACTAGGAGTCGAGAGGAGAATAAAAAGGCAAAGAGTTCCAAAATATAAGAGAAAATATAAAGCCCAATAATAATACAGAGGTTACAAACCGTGGATATTAATACGAACAGCAATATAAAGACACGGGAGGATTATAAATACAATAATCCCTAGAGCATAGTAGAAGTAAACAGATTCTTATGGTGGAAGATTTAAAAGAAGAATGACAGAAATGATAATTGGGAAAATATCAAGGATTAGAACGGGATTAAGCATTTTCACAATCTTTTGGATGTATGAAATACGAAGGAAGTATAGGAATGGTGAGAATAATGGAATGAAAGAGTTTAATTTATAATGGGAATATCAGACAGAGTAATCGAGGCAGATCACCATATTTATTTATAAAGATCTTAATTTCCTTATTCGCCTAAGAATCAAATCTTTTAGATTTCGAAGATTTTCTTTAAATCCTTTGAATTCCGGAATTTAACCCCCTACGTCAAAAGTTAAGACGCACCTTATTTTCTAAATTCAACCCCGACTCTGTCAATAGTTAAGATGAATCTTTACTTTCCTATTTCACTCTTTGGTGATAGCTTCATTCGTGAATAATCGAATTATTTTTATCCATATTACTCAATGATGATAAAACTCAATTTATCAACTCATATTCGCCATGAAAACATTTTTATTGTTAGCTATGACGACCTCACTCAAATTTCGGGACGAAATTTCTTTAACGGGTAGGTACTGTGATGACCCGGGAATTTCTGACCAAATTTAAACTTTAATCTTTATATGTTTGCGACACGATAAGCAAAATCTGTAATGTTGAGTCTCGAAAGTTTTGAAATCTATATTCATGTAATCAATTACCCTTTGACTATGCCCGACGATTCACGAACGATTGTGTGTAAATAAATATGTAAATACATATATATATATATATATATATAAATATATATATATATATATATATATATATATATATATATATATATATATATATATATATATATATATATATATATATATATATTTATATATATAAGTGTATACATAATATTTTGAATTAATAAAGTACATTTGATCATTTGGGATCAAAAATGTAAAATAATAAATAGAATAGATAAGTTACCATTAAAATAAATATATGTAAATATATATATGATTGATATTAATAAGTATTTGTATATATATATATATATATATAAAATATATATATATATCAAATAAATGTTATCATATAATATAATATATATTAATTGTAAAATTAATATATTAAATATAATTACAAGTTTATTTATAGTTGTTATATTAATTATTACATGAAATATTATTACTAGTATCATTAATAGGTTTAGTATTATTGTTACTAGTATTACCATATCTGCATCATTATTGTTATCTATTTTGATTATTATTGTTATCACTATTATTATTAAATACAATCAATATTACTAAAATCATTAAATTATTATTACTAATAATATTATAATACAACCTAATACTATTATTAACATCATTAATATTATTGTTAACAATATTACTAATAATTATCATTTTACTTATCATTTATATCATTAAGAACATTATTATAACTATTATTGTTATTATTCTAAAAATTGTTATTATTAGGATAATTATTATTAATATTATTATTATGTTATTATTATTAATAATAATCAGTATTTTTATTATTTAATAATAATAGAATTATTTTTTTTATTAGAATTAAGTTTTATAAATAAAATCATATATATAAACTAGAAAGTCATAATCTGTTGCACGTTCTTTTCAGTCCTCATGTAAATTTTGTTCTTGTATGGAATTGTCAATAATCAATAACAGTTAAATGTACGAATTCAGTTAGCAATCACACTCTGCTTTTTAATTTTTTTATTTATTTTCTATTCTTGTTTGTCTGTAACTGAAGGTCGACACCCACAAAATTTCCATATAAATCGATCCATGTTGGTGTTAAATGAATCATATAACTTCTCCATATCAGTATCACTTTCATTTATGCAGTAGTTTAATTTTTTTTTTAAAAATAAAGGGAAGAACAGATACCTGCTCTGCTCCTGTTGTATTTTTTAAAATGCTCGAATTTGAAATTAAATTTCAAAAAGTATTAATGAGGATTTGTTAGGAATATTTCAAATGATCTTTCTGCAAAATTTCATGTTCCAATTCTTTTTATCAACTACGAATTTTAAAGTCAAAGATTTTGAAATAAAAGTCAAACGTTTTGATCTTCACCAAATTCGAATTCGTTTTTAAGTTTCAAGTTAAATTGATGGCTGTGAAGGTTTATAGGAAGGATTTAGAACCTAGTTCATTTTGAATTTGTGAGCTAAAACACCAAAAAGAATCAATTTTGAGGTTGGAGTTCATGTCGTGTTCTTCATCATCTGATACAATTTTTTTTATTTTAATTTTCTGTTGTTTTAATCTATTTAGTTAATCAGTAATCGGTTCTGTATCAATTTCAAATCCTATAATTTATTATGTAACTAGTTGTTGATTAATTTGGATCTCTGATTGATTTTTTATCTTGGGGAGAAGAAGATGAGTAAGGGAAAAACAGAAATGGGTTAAATAAATCTAAATGGGTTGTAAATCAGAAAAAGCATTAACAGCGTATTGGTTGGGTGTTGGTGACGGGGTAGCGAGTGGTCTTGGGTTCGAGTCCTGTCTTGGGCTTTTCTTTTTAGAAGAAGATTTAAGAAGGGTATATGCTTATATTTCCATTTTCATTATTATTATTATTATTATTATTATTATTATTATTATTATTATTATTATTATTATTATTATTATTATTATTATTATTATTATTATTATTATTATTATTATTATTATTATTATTATTATTATTATTATTATTATTATTATTATTATTATTATTATTATTATTATTATTCATATTATTATTATTATTATTATTATTATTATTATTATTATTATTATTATTATTATTATTATTATTATTATTATTATTGTTATTGCTATTGTTATTGTTATTAATATTTATTGTAGTTATGTTAAAGTAAATAATATGATTAATGTAATTATAATTTTTTTTATTAAGTAATATCATTGAGCAACATTAAGTATTATTAATATAAATTATTAATATTGATATAAGTATTAACATTTTTATGATTATGATTATTATAATTAATGTTATTATGAAAATAAAACAAGTTGTCATTAGTGTTATCATCAATTTTAATGAACATAAGTATTATTACTAATATTATCATTATTATTATAAACATGATTATAATTATTAGTATTATCATCATTAATATTAATATTAAGGTTATTATTATTACCACTAATATGATTATAAGTATTATCATGAATATTACTATTAGGTAACTACTAAAATCATTATCTTAACTATTATTAAACAGAAAAATTAAAATTTTATAGTTATTATCATTAATATCATTATTATTGTCAATAATAGCGTTATTAACATTATTACTTTAGTTAGTAATATCAAGTATCATTATTATTATCTTTATCAACATTAAAATAGCTTTTGTATCATTAAAATTACTATTAATAATAAACCAATAATATATATATAACATATTTAAAACATTTAACATAAAAAAATATATTTTCATATACGAAAAAGAATATATGAAGTATATATATTATTAATATAAAAATGATATAATCAATAAATTAAATATATTTGATTACGGTTGTGTGTATTAATAGTTATACAAATGATATAGGTTCGTGAATCCGAGGCCAACCCTACACTTGTTCAATATCGTAATATGTATTTTTACTACAAAATACATTAGGTGAGTTTCATTTACCTTTTTACCCTTTATATTTTTGGGCTGAGAATACATGCGCAATTTTTATAAATTTTTTTACGAAATAGACCCAAGTAATCAAAACTTCATTATATGGTTGAATGATCGAAATCGAATATGCCCCTTTTTATTAAGTCTGGTAATCTAAGAATTAGGGAACAGACACCCTAATTGACGCGAACCCTAAAGATAGATCTATCGGGCCCAACAAGCCCCATCCAAAGTACCGGATGCTTTAGTACTTCGAAATTTAAATCATATCTGAAGGAGGATCCCGAAATGATGGGATATTCTTATATGCATATTGTGAATATCGGTTACCTGGTGTTCAATCCATATGAATGATATTTTTGTCTCTATGCATGGGACGTATGTTTATGAGAAATGAAAATATGAAATCTTGTGGTCTATTAAAATTATGAAATGATTATTTATGTTAAACTAACGAACTCACCAACCTTTTGGTTGACACTTGAAAGCATGTTTATTCTCAGGTTTGAAAGAAATCTTCCGCTGTGCTTTAGCTCATTTTAAGGATATTACTTAGAGTCATTCATGACATATGTCAAAAGACGTTGCATTCGAGTCATTGAAGTTCATTAAAGATTATTATTAAGTAAATGACGGATTAGGTCATTTATAGTTTGGATATTATGAAATGGTATGCATACCTGTCAACTTTCGATGTAAATGAAAGTTTGTCTTTTAAAACGAATGCAATGTTTGTAAAATGTATCATTTAGAGGTCAAGTACCTCGCGATGAAATCAACTATTGTGAATCGTTTATAATCGATATGGACTTCGTCCGAATGGATTAGGACGGGGCGTTTCAAGGACCTCTAGTAGTGTAGTTACGTATTAATCAAGGAGGTACTTATTGAAAAGCGTTATCAAGAAGCTTATTTACTAAGCATTTCTGGTATCAACTATGACTCCATCTGTATTATATCAAAATGTTATAATGAACATTAAGTTCATTATAATGAGCTAATTTATTTCTTGTGTCTATTAGAAAATGTAAGTTTAGGATGTTTTACTATTGTTGTCGTTTAAATCATTATAAATGTTTGATTCAATGCTTTATAAATGGAGTGAGTTTTTGTCTACTTATATAAAGTTTATCCAACTTGTACCATGCTTAAATCTACATAAAGTGGATTTAAGTATTATGTGTTTAAAAAGCGTATAGCTGTTGTCCTAAAAATTGAAACAGATTAGGTCGGGCACGGGGTATAAGACTCGAATTAAATGTGTTTTCAAAAACTACAATAAATACGATGTTGGAGAAATCTGGGGTATTTATGATCCATGAAACTAAATAACATAACAGCACTCTTTCAACAAATGCTTGATAGGCAGTCATGTCGTTTTCACTCAATTGGTAAAGTTTATCATTATGGACTTGTGGTCTTTGTATAACTAGTTTGATACGCAGCCGATGTCGTTTTCAGTCAACTTGTACAAGTCCATCATTTTATATTTGGAGTCTAAGGTTTTTATAAAGTAGTAGTCATTAACACCTGTTTTAAATTCAAACGATAAATATATATCACTTTATTCATTGCCGAAGGTCATTCTCAACTGTTTAAATTAACCATTACCAACTTAATTCGGTAGGAATAACATTCCTATTTCTGACCGGTGTTGTCAACATGTCTAATCTTTCAGTTACACTCTTATGGGAGTTTCCATAAGAGAATTAAGAATCGAGGGTGGTTGTGGGGTTGGTCTATGCTAGTATAATGGAAACTATCCATTAATGTAACCCCTATATTTTTATCACGTGACACATTAATTATTTGTTCTTGAATTAAGTTTCTTGGAAAAAAAATTAATGGATAAAGATTTATTGATAGAATAAAAGTGATAATATTCCACGAAACATACGCCGATTTATGGTAATCTCTGACTCATATAAAAAATATGGTTGTACTAGAAATGACGTATGACTTCTTTTATTTCCATATTCTTTATTTTCTACCGCCTCGACGTGGTTCGAAGGAATTGAACCTAGTTCAGTCTCCTCTTGGGAAGAAATTGCTACAAAATTCCTCACATAATTCTTCCCTCTTACTTCACAAGCCTTACTCAGAAACAATATTATAAATTTCCGTCAGGAAGAAAATGATACAATGTTTACATCTTGGAACAAATTCAAATCACTACTTCTAGAACACCCCAAGCATAGGCTAGATAAATCCGACTGAATGTGCATATTTTATAACAGAGTTTTTTCTCCCAACAAGACTATCCTCAATGCTATATCTAGAGGAAAATTCATGAAGCAACAACCTGAAGAAGCTTGGAAACTATTGGAGAAAATTGCCATGCATGATTATGAAAAGGAAACACCAGATCATAGAGAGGAATGAGAACATTCCTTAGAAGCTATGAGCATTCAACTAAACTCGCTAAAAGAAATATTCAATGAATTTTCCTCTCCATCTGGAACTCTAAATGATCTCCCTACTGAGGATGACTCGAGCACAAAGAATCATCCGGCTACTTCTGAACTGTGTTACACTCAAACCGAGGAAACACTTAAACATCCTGATTCTTTTCCTGGTAATTATCACATTAACTCATCAAAGTATCAAAAAGAAATTATTCTAAATTATTTAACTTTCATACTTATGTAGAAGAATTTCTTAAAGATTCAAAAACCATTATTGAAAATTTCCAAATTTTAGAAAATGGTATGTTTTACCTAAAAAAAGATGAACTAATAAATGAAAACAATGAATTTTGCGATGAGATGTTGGTAGTAACTAGAAGGGAAAAGAACAAGGATTGATCCATTCCCAAAAAAAGATATACCAGTCACTTCTGAATCTGTTATTCCACAATCAGTTTAAGATCCTCCTGATCCTACTAAACCTGACACCTTCAAAAGGATTCAAATCCCTGAATCCCTTTTCCTAGAAGGCTAAAAAAGAAAAAACAAGAGGCATATTTTGCACGGTATCTTGATATGTTTAAAGGGTTAAACATAAATGTCAAATTTCTGGATGCTCTTTTAGAAATGCCAAAGTTTGGTAAATTTCTAGAAGAGATCTCTGCCATTATAGGTTTTATTATACCATGTTTCCTTTAAAAGGAATTTCACCTAGGTTAGGATATATTGGACATTTTATTATACATTTTTTCCTTCAAGAAGTGCAAGTCCACAATGCACTAGCTGACTTAGGAGTAAGCGTCAATCTGATGCCTCTATCTTTATTTGAGAAAATAGGGTAAGGAAAACAAATACCTAACCTAATGAGCATTCAGATAGCTAACAGATTTGTCAAACTTCCAAAAGGAATAGCTGAAGCTATAATGGTCCAAGTCGACAAATTCATATTTCCAGTTGACTTTGTTGTCATGGAAATTGACGAAGACAAAGATATACCTCTTATCTTAGGAAGACCTTTCCTAAATACTACAAGAGCTACAATAGATGTAAATGATGGATCTCTGAAGCTAAGGGTTGGTTTGGATGAAATCACATTCAATATAGATAAAATCATGAAATATCCCAATGACGAAGATCTAGGATGAGTATACTCCATACAGGAAATGGTGGAAGAACACCTAGGATAAATACTAAGGATCCACAACCTAGGTGCAACACCCTTAAACAAGGAACACTTCCAATCAAAACTAGTTCCTTGCTTCAAAATAAAGAGTTAATTCAACCACTGAAGAGCAAGATAGTTGCCCTACCTCTTGGTTTTGTCACACCTATACGGTTGATGACTCGTAAGAATGAATTAGAGTTCGCATTCATGAAAGAAATTGTCTTAAGGATGGATGAACCTCATTCAAAGTCTCGCAAAATCAATCATTCTTCCAAAGAAAGATTTTCTCAACCTTCTAAGAACATTCTTAATGATGTTTCTCCTTCTCTAAACGACTACGAGTACACTTTCTCTAACCCTGTGTTGATAGCATTTGCTAAAACAATTGAAGAATATCAAAAGGAATATGATAAATTAGAGCGAGCAGAGATATCCAAAACGAAAACATCTATAGAAGAGCCCCCTGATCTAGAACTCAAATAATTACCTTCTCACCTCGAATACGCTTTTCTAGAAATAGACTCAAAATTTCCCGTCATTATCTGTAAAGGACTGCAACCGAAAGAGAAAAAATGACTTGTCAATGTCTTAAGTCACATAAAAGGGCGATAGCTTGGAAGATCTATGATATACAGGGTATAAGCCCAGACTACTGTAAACGCAAAATACTCATGGAAGATGACTTAAAATATCTAGATAAAGACAGAGGAGAGTTAACCCAAAAATTCCGGAAGTAGTAAAAAAGGAGGTCATAAAACTCCTTGATGCTGTGCTAATCTACCTAATATCCGACTCACCTTGGGTAAGTCCTATTCAAGTAGTTCCCAAAAAGGGCGGAATGACTGTAATAGTCAATGAAAACAATGAACTCATACCTACACGAAAGGTAACCGTTTTGGTGGTTTGCATTGATTATAGGAAGTAAAACGAAGCAATGCAAGAGGATCACTTTCCTTTACCGTTCATTGATCAAATGCTAGAACGATTATCGAGAAAATGAATTCTACAGTTTTCTCGATGGCTTTTCTGGATATTTTAAAATTCCAATAGATCTAAAGGATCAAGAGAAGACAATGTTCACATGTCCATACGATACATTTACATATAGATGAATGCCTTTCAGTCTATGTAATGCTCCGGCAACTTCTAAAGTTACATGGTAGTAATCTTTCATGACATGATTGAATGTTGTATGGAAATATTTATGGATTATTTATCCATCTTCAGAGATTCATTCGATTCATGTCTTTGTAACCTAGGTAAAATGCTTTCCCGATGCGAAGAGACTAACTTAGTATTAAACTGGGAAAAGCGCCATTTTATGGTTAAAGAAGGAATAGTTATGGGACATAAGATCTCAAAAGTTGGAATAGAAGTAGACAAAGCAATATTTGATGTCATCACTAAACTACCACTGCCTACAAACGTAAAAGGAATAAAAAGCTTTCTAGGCCTCGCTGGATTCGATCGACGTGTAACGACCCGACTTTTTCAACTTATATTTTTGTGCTCTATACTTTCACGAAACTGCGTATTTATGCGTACTGAGCTAGTTTATGCTCTGGGATCTTATTTCTTGATAATTACTTTCGTTAATACCTTACAACGTGCTATTAAGTGCTTAATCACTTAACTTGATCCTCGAATGTTTTTATGACCGTTAGTGTCACTTGACGTTTAAAGCGAGCTACGTACTTGGTACACGTTTAACTTTTATCATAATTGGAATATTATGACTACGTAATATACTAATTGTTATTTTCTAATGACAATTACTTGGCTTATTGGTTGCTTAATTACGCTTAGTGTTTACTAATGCTCGCTAGTTAGCCTTAATGGACTTTTACCTTAATGGACTTTCATGGCCTAACCTACTCAACTTAGTGGATTAATTAGTGGACTAATTAGCCCATTTACTTAATGATTAGCCCATGTAAATAATGAGACAAGTAACTAACATGCTCATGTACTAATACTTACATTTTGTCTCAAACCACCCAACATACCTACACTACCTTGTACCACCACCATGGACCACACCATGCCACCACCACATGAGGCCAAAATGGTCCCCCTTGCTCCCTAAAACTGTCGGCCTTTATGGCCATCACTGTCACTTCACTTTTTTTTAAACACTCTCATTTCATTTTCATTTCATTTCAAAAACACACACACATTTTCTCTCAAGTTTATCTCTAGTTTTCTCTCTAAAATACTTGAGCAAAATTGTATGTTTAAACTTTATTCTTCTTCTTTTTCTTCATCATTCACGAAATCATCATCATTCTTGTTTAAAGATTCAAGTTTTGTAACTTGAATCTTCATAACTCTTGTAAGATTCAAACTTTGTTTTGGAAAGTCTTCAAGAACATGAAGGATTCAAGCTTTTTAGCTTTGAATCTTCATTATCTTGTTAGATCTAAGTTTATTAACTTAAGATCTCTTTAATTATGTTAAAATATCAAAACTCATGTTTATGATATTCATGTAACTTGTAGATCCAACTTTTTACTTTAAGGATCTTGAAGAACACTAGAAATACAAGCTTACAAGCTTGAGATTTCTACAAAAAGTTAGTTAATATCAAAGTTTATTAACTTATGATCTTCTTTAAATTGTTGTACTTTAATTTGTGACTTATGTTTTCATTCAACAAAAGATACAAGCTTACTAGCTTGAAATCTCATAAGTGTTGTTAAGAATCCAAGCTCTCTAGCTTAGGGTTTCATTTTTGTGTTTGATCTAAGTTGTGTAACTTATGGTCTTCTACTTTGTTTAAACAAAAGATCATTAGCTTATGTTCATTTTACTTTACAAATCTAAGTTTCATAACTTATGGTTGTGTAAAAGTTGAAAGTCTAAGTCTATAGCTTAGGATTTCACCAAGAACATAAGATCTAGACTTATTAGTCTAAGGTCTTTAATATTTAGCTAAGATCTAAGTTCTATAACTTAAGGTCTTGCTTATTTAGTTTAAATCAAAGTTTATAACTTAATAAAACTTGTACTTGTGTCGAAACTAAGAATTTGATGTAACTTTGGTTTATCATCTTGCTCAAACTCTTAAATGAGTTGTATTTTATTTCTTAGTCTTGACTTTGTGTATTGATGGTTAAGCCTTAGTTAAAGTGATGCTAAAACATCCTAGAGTTGTACACTTGAGGCTTATACGCATCAAGGATGAGAACAGTGATGAGCATCAAACACCAAGAAACCCACCGGAGCACTTGTTTACTGTTTTCAGGGTCTGATCAGACTCCTGGTGTGACGACCCAGAAATTTTCAACCAAATTTAAACTTAAATCTTTATATGATCTCGGCAAGATGAGCAAAGACTGTAATGTTGAGTCACAAAATTTTGAACTGTTTCATATATTCAATTAACCCTTCGACTGTTCTCGATTCATGAACTATTTGTAAAATATATGTTATATATATATAAATATTTGAAATATAAATATTGTAATATAAGTAATTTATATATATAGAAATTTATAGTATTTCATTCCGTGTAAATAATTATGTGTTAATATTAATTTGCTTTATTAATAGTATTATCATTATCATTAATTATTATTAACATTAATATTATTACTAATATTATTATTAATATTATTAGTAATATCATTATTACTAAAATTAATAAAATTATTATAATTACTGTTCATGATACAACTTACTAATATTATTATTAGTTAGTATTATGATAATTATTATTAATAATACTAATAGTATTATTATTAATATATTTATATTTACTAATTAGTAATGTACATATTATGAATCAGACATAGACAAATTCTGTTACATATCCCTCTCAAACTTTACTTTCTTCATTTCTTCTGTGCGTCCATGACTTCAATCAATCTATTATAATACTATATCAATCATACAATAATCATTACGGTACTATTATTTTTCTTGTTCCTTGTAAATCAGATATGTATACATATATGCAGAACATACATATAACATCATCACTTATGACTCAACCAAACAACTTCTTCTTCATCAACCATTAGAACCATCTCCGGTCACTTTAAACTCCCACCATCCTCCATCAACCACAACACCTTAAACCACACCTGGCTAACACCCATATCAACCCTCCATCCATTTCTATATATATATATATATATGTATATATATATGTATATATATATATGTATATATACATATATATATATATATATATACATGTATATATATATATATATATATATGTATATATATATGTACATAAACATATGGTACATACAATGACAAACATTTTGAAGATCACCACACCCATTCAAAATTCATCTCTAAAAATCACCAACTTAATCCACCACCGATCATTTCGTTTCATTTAATCATCCATCACAACAACCATCGAGCCATCTTCGTGTTCGTTCTAAACCTTCACCACAACCTTTAATCACCACCCATTTAACCACCACGTTATCATCACCGGCTACTGCAATAATTGTTGTTTCTATTTTAAACTATGAACAAAACACCACCTTAACCCATAAGGTAACTGCAACAACTAATCAGCCTTTTGTTAACAGCAGCCATAACCATTGAACACCTTTCCACCATCATCACAGCTCGAACACCACCATCTTCATCAACTGTATCAAACAAACCACCCTTTTTAACTATTACTCGCTCATTATGATTCTACTTCTATATTCTATTCCTGTTACCACCTTAATTGTTTTTTGATCAAAACCCACTGCTACTGCATCTAATTACCGTTTCCGTCTTCTTTCGTTACTCACTACTATCATTTGCAACTATTTACATTTGAATTGCTTTTGATAACATGCACAATAGACTGCAACTTTTACTCGCAACAGACTTCTGCTTTGCTACTACCGTTATATGTTTCGATTTCAAATTAACAAAGATGAATAACGCGAATGATTGATAATGATGGAACTACTAGTGAGTGTTTCTTTATTCTCTTCATGGCCGACACAATCCTAACAATTTAACCCACTTATGATATTTGTTAATTAAATATTTGGCTACTTGATAGACTATGAAAAACACATAAAGTTGTGTTTGACTGCTTTCTAGATGATATCATTGAAGTCGATTAATGTATGGGTACCACAAGAATAGTTTAGCAATTCTTTTTCTCAATAACAGTTAAACAATCGAGTTCTATTAGATTTATTGTGAGTAATGGGCCGAGACCTATGATTTGTTTGGACTTCTAGATCATTTGGACTAGTGGTGGGTTAAATCTTTGGCCCATACAAAATTAAGGTGTAATTAGAATAAGATAGTAATTGATGAGGACGGTGGAACAAAGAGACGGAACTGATTATGGTGATATACATAATCGTGATTTTATATTAAGATTAATGATGATGATATAAAGGTGATAACGAGGTTAATATTGGTAATTAAGGATCGTGATTAAGGTGATGTACATGATTATGATTATGTCTATGATCGTGATATAAATGGTGAAGAAGATGATACATGAAGTATAATGAGGTTGATGAAATAAGATTAGTAACCGTGAGTTTTGATGACATGTATCATGATAATGATGATGGTTATAATGACAAGGACTAATCGATGATGTTAACAGGAGATTTATGAATGATGTATGGTGATTTCATGAATTATGATGTTAGATGATGACCATGGTGATGTGTGATGTTAGTAATGATGATGAGAAAATAATAAATAGTTAGTATAGGTTAATTAAATAATCGAGCTAGTATCGAGCAGTGCACTGGTGTAGTGGTATGTTTGTTAAGCGAGAGGTCGCGGGTTCGAGTCCGGACAGTGGCGTTTTATTCTTAGAAGCATATTTCTTCAAAGGTTGTATTCTAAAATTTTATTATTATTAGTATTATTATTATTATTATTATTATTATTATTATTATTATTATTATTATTATTATTATTATTATTATTATTATTATTATTATTATTATTATTATTAAAATAATACATTTTATTATTATTATCATTAATATTATCATTACTATCATTTTTATAATTATTATTATCATTATTATTATTATTACTATTATTAACATTAATATATTTATTAACAAGTATTATTATTAAGTATTATTAAGAATTCTTATCAAAATTAGTATTTTTATTGTAAAAATAATACAACCTTTTTATCTTATCATTATTACTATCATTATTAAAATTTTTATATATTTTAGTATTATTATCATTTTTATTATCAATATCAATATTAACATTATTATTAGCATTATCATTATTATTATAAGTATTATTTTTATTAATACTAATTCTATTATTAATATTATAATAAATAAATATTAATTATATAAAAATATATTTAAAACATATAACATAACTATATAATATTTTTAAATGTATATATAAAATAAATATATTTAGTTATTTAATAAAACTTATAAAATATTAAATATAACAATTATATCACTAATAATAATATATAAACTTGTTCGAATATAATAATGTGTGTTAATATATATATATATATATATATATATATATATATATATATATATATATATATATATATATATATATATATATATATATATATATATATATATATATATAAATGATATAGGTTCGTGAATCCGAGGCCAACCCTGCATTGTTCAATCGTACGCATATTTTTACTACAAAATATCGTATTGTGAGTTTCATTTGCTCCCTTTTTAAATGCTTTTGCAATATATATTTTTGGGACTGAGAATAATGCGCTACTTTTATAAATGCTTTACGAAATTGACACAAGTACTCGAAACTACATTCTATGGTTGGATTATCGAATCGAATATCACCCCTTTTAGCTTGCTAGCCTAAGAATTAGGGAACATATGAAATGTCCCGTTCATATTGATTATAAATGTTCCATATTAATTGATTTCGTTGCGAGGTTTTGACCTCTATATGAAACGTTTTTCAAAGACTACATTCATTTTTAAAACAACCATAACCTTTATTTTATCAATAAAGGTTTTAAAAACATTACGTAGATTATCAAATAATGATAATCTAAAATATACTGTCTACACACGACCATTACATAATGGTTTACAATAGAAATATATTACATCGACATATGTTTTTTGAATGCAGTTTTTACACAATATCATACAAACATGGACTCCAAATCTTGTCCTTATTTTAGTATGCAACAGCGGAAGCTCTTAATATTCACCTGAGAATAAACATGCTTTAAACGTCAATAAAAATGTTGGTGAGTTATAGGTTTAACCTATATATATCAAATCGTAACAATAGACCACAAGATTTCATATTTCAATACACATCCCATACATAGAGATAAAAATCATTCATATGGTGAACACCTGGTAACTAAAATTAACAAGATGCATATATAAGAATTTCCCTATCATTCCGGGACACCCTTCGAATATGATATAAATTTCGAAGTACTAAAGCATCCGGTACTTTCGATGGGGTTTGTTAGGCCCAATAGATCTATCTTTAGGATTTGCGTCAATTAGGGTGTCTTTCCCTAATTCTTAGATTACCAGACTTAATAAAAAGGGGCATATTCGATTTTGATAATTCAACCATAGAATGTAGTTTCACGGACTTGTGTCTATTTTGTAAATCATTTATAAAACCTGCATGTATTCTCATCCCAAAAATATTAGATTTTAAAAGTGGGACTATAACTCACTTTCATGGATATTTCCTTCCTCGGAAATAAGACTTGGCCACAGATCGATTCACGAACCTATACAAATATGTACATATATATCAAAGTATGATCAAAATATAATTACAACCATTTTTATTATGGTTTAAAGATTTGAGTGTATTAAGTCAGCTGTCCTCGTTAGTAACCTACAACTAGTTGTCCACAGTTAGATGTACAGAAATAAATCGATATATATTATCTTGAATCAATCCACGACCCAGTGTATACATGTCTCAGGCTAGATCACAATTCAAAGTATATATATTTTTGGAATCAACCTCAACCCTGTATAGCTAACTCCAACATTACTGCATATAGAGTGTCTATGGTTGTTCCAAATAATATATATACATGGGTCGATATGATATGTCAAAAGATTTGCATACGTGTCTATGGTATCCCAAGATTACATAATATATTAGAATACATGTATAATACAATATAAATTAGCTAGGATATGATTTGTATAGATTTGTTAAACATTTTCTGTAACTAAAAAGATCAAAAATATCCAATCTTGTTTTACCCATAACTTCTTCATTTTAAATCCGTTTTGAGTAAATAAAATTGCTATGGTTTCATATTGAACTATAATTTAAGAATCCAAATAGAAAAAGTATAGGTTTATAGTCGGAAATTTAAGTTACATGTCAATTACTAACGAGGTAGTCATTTCCACCGAAAGAACGACATCTTGATGACCATTTTGAAAAACATACTTTCACTTTGAGTTTAACCAAGATTTTTGGATATAGTTTCATGTTCATATGAAAAATCATTTTCCCAGAAGAAAAACTTTTAAATCAAAGTTTATCATAGTTTTTAATTATCCAAAACAAAACAGACCCCGGTTTCATTACGACGGCGTATATCCGATTTTATGGTGTTCATCGTGTTTCCAGGTTTTAAATCATTAAGTTAGCATATCATATAGATATATAACATATGTTTAGTTGATTTTAAAAGTCAAGTTAGAAGGATTAACTTTTGTTGGCGAACAAGTTTAGAATTAACTAAACTATGTTCTAGTGATTACAAGTTTAAACCTTCGAATAAGATAGCTTTATATGTATGAATCGAATGATGTTATGAACATCAATACTACCTAAAGTTTTCTGGATAAAACTACTGAAAATGAGAAAAATGGATCTAGCTTCAGAGGATCCTTGGATGGCTTGAAAGTTCTTGAAGCAGAATCATGACACGAAAACAGTTCAAGTAAGATTTTCACTCGAAATAAGATTGTTATAGTTGTAGAAATTGAATCAAAGTTTGAATATTAATATTACCTTAAATTAGAAAGATAACCTACTGTAAATAACAAAGGTTCCTTGATCTTAGATGAATACTTGGAATGGATTAGAAAGCTTGGAAGTAAACTTGCAAACTTGGTAGTATTCTTGATTTTTATGAAACTATACTTATGGAATTTATGAAGAACACTTAGAACTTGAAGATGGAACTTGAGAGAGATCAATTAGATGAAGAAAATTGAAGAATGAAAGTGTTTGTAGGTGTTTTTGGTCGTTGGTATATGGATTAGATATAAAGGATATGTATTTTTGTTTTCATGTAAATAAGTCATGAATGATTACTAATATTTTTGTAATTTTATGAGATATTTCATGCTAGTTGCCAAATGATGGTCCCTACATGTGTTAGGTGACTCACATGGGCTGCTAAGAGCTTATCATTGGAGTGTATATACCAATAGTACATACATCTAAAAGCTGTGTATTGTACGAGTACGAATACGGGTGCATACGAGTAGAATTGTTGATGAAACTGAACGAGGATGTAATTGTAAGCATTTTTGTTAAGTAGAAGTACTTTGATATGTGTCTTGAAGTCTTTCAAAAGTGTAAGAATACATATCAAAACACAACATGTATATACATTCTAATGGAGTCGTTAAGTCTTCGTTAGTCGTTACATGTAAGTTTTGTTTTGAAACCTTTAAGTTAACGATCTCAATTAATGTTGTTAACCCAATGTTTATTATATCAAATGAGATGTTAAATTATTATATTATCATGATATTATGATGTATGAATATCTCTTAATATGATATATACATTAAAATATCGTTACAACGATAATCGTTACATATAAGTCTCGTTTCGTAATTCTTGAGTTAGTAGTCTTGTTTTTACATATGTAGTTCATTGTTAACACACTTAATGATATATTTAAATATCATTTCATCATGTTAAATATAGTGTATCAATATCTTAATATGATACATATGTATTTAGTAGACGTTATCATAACGATAATCGTTATATATATCATTTCGAGTTTCTTAACTTAGTAATCTCATTTCTTATGTATATCACACATTGTTAATATATTTAGTAAGATACTTACTCATCATAATCTTATGTCAACCATATATATATATATATATATATATATATATATATATATATATATATATATATATATATATATATATATATATATATATATATATATATATATATATATATATATATATGTCTATATATACCACAACATGTAGTTTTTCAATTTTGTAACGTTCGTGAATCGCCGGTCAACTTGGGTGATCAATTGTCTATATGAAACTTATTTCATTTAATCAAGTCTTAACAAGTTTGATTGCTTAACATATTGGAAACATTTAGTCATGTAAATATCAATCTCAATTAATATATATAAACATGGAAAATTTCGGGTCACTACAGTACCTACCCGTTAAATAAATTTCGTCCCGAAATTTTAAACTGTTGAAGGTGTTGACGAATCTTCTGGAAATAGATGCGGGTATTTCTTCTTCACCTCACGAGCATTCCATCGAACCTTAACAATTGGTATCTTGTTTTGCTTAAGTCTCTTAACCTCACGATCCATTATTTCGACGGGTTCTTCAATGAATTGAAGTTTTTCATTGATTTGGATTTCGTCCAACGGAATGGTGAGATCTTCTTTAGAAAAACATTTCTTCAAATTCGAGACGTGGAAAGTGTTATGTACAGCCGCGAGTTGTTGAGGTAGCTCCAGTTGGTAAGCTACTATTCCGACACGATCTATAATCTTGAATGGTCCAATGTACCTTGGATTTAGTTTCCACCGTTTACCAAATCGAACTACGCCTTTCCAAGGTGAAACCTTAAGCATGACCATTTCTTCAATTTCAAACTCTATATCTTTTCTTTTACTGTCCGCGTAGCTCTTTTGTCGACTCTGGGCAGTTTTAAATCGTTGTTGAATTTGGATGATTTTCTCGGTAGTTTCTTGTATTATCTCCGGACCCGTAATCTGTCTATCCCCCACTTCACTTCAACAAATCGGAGACCTGCACTTTCTACCATAAAGTGCTTCAAACGGTGCCATCTCAATGCTTGAATGGTAGCTGTTGTTGTAGGAAAATTCTACTAACGGTAGATGTCGATCCCAACTGTTTCCGAAATCAATAACACATGCTCATAGCATGTCTTCAAGTGTTTGTATTGTCCTTTCACTCTGCCCATCAGTTTGTGGATGATAGGCAGTACTCTTATCTAAACGAGTTCCTAATGCTTGCTGTAATGTCTGCCAGAATCTTGAAATAAATCTGCCATCCCTATCAGAGATAATAGAGATTGGTATTCCATGTCTGGAGACGACTTCCTTCAAATACAGTCGTGCAAACTTCTCCATCTTGTTATCTTCTCTTATTGGCAGGAAGTGTGCTGATTTGGTGAGACGATCAACTATTATCCAAATAGTATCAAAACCACTTGCAGTCCTTGGTAATTTAGTGATGAAATCCATGGTAATGTTTTCCCATTTCCATTCCGGGATTTCGGGTTGTTGAAGTAGACCTGATGGTTTCTGATGCTCAGCTTTGACCTTAGAACACATCAAACATTCTCCTACATATTTAGCAATATCAGCTTTCATACCCAGCCACCAAAAGTGTTTCTTGAGATCTTTATACATCTTCCCCGCTCCGGGATGTATTGAATATCTTATGTGCTTCTTTAAGTACCATTTCTCTCACATCTCCAAACCTTGGTACCCAAATTCTATTAGCCCTATATCAGGTTCCGTATTCCCGAATATTAAGATGTTTCTCTGATCCTTTGGGTATCTCATTCTTCAACTTTCCTTCTTTTACAACCCCCTGTTGCGCCTCCTTTATTTGAGTAGTAAGGTTAGTACGAATAATTATATTCATAGCTTTTACCCGTATAGGTTCTCTGTCCTTTCTACTCAAAGCGTCGGCTACCACATTCGCCTTCCCTGGGTGGTATCGAATCTCAAAATCATAATCATTCAACAGTTCAATCCACCTGCGTTGTCTCATATTCAGTTGCTTCTGATTAAATATATGTTGGAGACTTTTGTGGTCGGTATATTTAATACTTTAGACTCCATATAAATAATGCCTCCAAGTCTTTAATGCAAAAACAACAGCACCCAATTCCAAATCGTGAGTTGTATAATTTTGCTCGTGAATCTTCAATTGTCTAGACGCATAAGCAATCATCTTCGTTCGTTGCATTAATACACAACCGAGACCTTGCTTTGATACGTCACAATAAATCACAAAATCATCATTCCCTTCAGGCAATGACAATATAGGTGCCGTAGTTAGCTTTTTCTACAATAACTGAAAAGCCTTCTCTTGTTCATCCTTCCATTAAAATTTCTTCCCTTTATGCGTTAATGCAGTCAAGGGTTTTGCATTTTTGGAGAAATCTTGGATGAATCTTCTGTAGTAACCAGCCAATCCTAAAAATTGACGTATATGCTTCGGAGTTTTTGGGGTTTCCCACTTTTCAACAGTTTCGATCTTTGCCGGGTCCACCTGGATACCTTCTTTGTTCACTATGTGACCGAGGAATTGAACTTCTTCCAACCAAAATGCACCCTTTGAAAACTTAGCGTACAGTTTTTCTTTCCTCAATACTTCTAGCACTTTTCTCAAATGTTCTTCGTGCTCTTGAACATTCTTTGAGTAAATAAGTATGTCATCGATGAAAACAATGACAAACTTGTCAAGATATGGCCCACACACTCAGTTCATAAGGGACATGAACACAGCTGGTGCGTTAGTCAATCCAAACGGCTTAACCATAAACTCGTATTGACCATAACGCTTCCTAAAAGCAGTTTTTGGAATATCATCCTCCTTTACTCGCATTTGATGATATCCAGAACGTAAATCGATTTTCGAATAAACTGACGAGCCTTATAGTTGATCAAATAAGTCGTCAATTCTCGGCAGTGGATAACGGTTTTTGATGGTAAGTTTATTCAACTCTCTGTAGTCAATACACAACCTAAATATACCATGCTTCTTCTTGACAAACAAAACAGGATCTCCCCATGGTGATGTGCTTGGTCGAATGAAACCACGTTCTAATAGTTCTTGCAGTTGGCTTTGCAGTTCTTTCACCTCGCTGGGTGCGAGTCTGTAAGGAGCACGAGCTATTGGTGCTGCTCCTGGTACAAGATCTATTTGAAATTCAACAGATCGATGTGGAGGTAGTCCCAGTAATTTTTTCGGAAATACATCAAGAAATTCTTTTGCGACGGGAACATCATTGATGCTCTTTTCTTTAGTTTGTACTTTCTCGACGTGTGCTAGAACAGCAAAGCAACATTTTCTTATTAGTTTTTGTGCCTTCAAATTACTAATAAGATGTAGCTTCATGTTTCCCTTTTCTCCGTACACCATTAAGGGTTCTCCTTCTTCTTGTACAATAGGAATTGCATTTTTGTAACATACGATCTCTGCTTTCATCTCCTTCAGCCAGTCCATGCCAACTATTACATCAAAACTCCCTAACTCTACTGGTATCAAATCAATCTTAAATATTTCGCTAACCAGTTTAATTTCTCGATTCCGGCATATATAATCTGCTGAAATTAATTTACCGTTTGCTAATTTGAGTAAAAATTTACTATCCAACGGCGTCAATGGACAACTTAATTTAGCACAAAAATCTCTACTCATATAGCTTCTATCTGCGCCCGAATCAAATAAAACGTAAGCAGATTTATTGTCAATAAGAAATGTACCCGTAATAAGCTCCGGGTCTCCTGTGCCTCTGCTGCATTAATATTGAAAACTCTTCCGTGGCCTTGTCCATTTGTGTTCTCCTGGTTCGGGCAATTTCTAATAATGTGGCCCGGTTTTCCACATTTATAATAAACTACATTGGCATAACTTGCTCCGACACTACTTGCTCCACCATTACTCGTTCCGACACCATTTGTTCCTTTCGTTCTGTTAACCCCTGGTCCGTAGACCTCACACTTCGCCGCGCTATGACCATTTCTTTTACACTTGTTGCAAAATTTGGTGCAGAACCCCGAGTGATACTTTTCACACCTTTGGCATAGTTGCTTCTGATTGTTGTTATTGTTGCGGTTGTTATTGTTGTTGGGATGATTGTTGTAGTTGTTGTTGTTGTTATTGTTGTGCCGTTTGTTGTAGTTGCGATTGATGTTGCGATTGTTGGGATAATTGTTGTTGTTTTGGTGACTCTTATCACCGTTTTCCTCCCACTTTCTTTTGACTAACTTCACGTTGGCCTCTTCGGCCGTCTGTTCTTTAATTCTTCCCTCAATCTGGTTCACTAGTTTGTGAGCCATTCTACATGCCTTTTGTATGGAGGCAGGCTCGTGTGAACTTATATCTTCTTGGATTCTCCCTGGTAACCCTTTCACAAACGCGTCGATCTTCCCTTCCTCATCTCCGAACGCTCTCGGACACAATAGGCACAATTCTGTGAATCATCTTTCGTACGAAGTAATATCGAATCCTTTGTTCGTAACCCTCTAAGTTATGACTTGAGCTTATTGACCTCGGTTCTGGGACGGTACTTCTCGTTCATCAAGTGCTTGAATGCTGACCACGGTAGCGCGTAAGCAGCATCTTATCCCACTTGCTCTAGATAGGTATTCCACCATGTTAACGCAATACCTGTGAAGGTATGCGTAGCGTACTTCACTTTGTCTCCTTCAACACACTTACTTATGGCAAACACCGATTCAACTTTCTCGGTCCACCGTTTCAATCCGATTGGTCCTTCGGTCCCATCAAATTCTAAAGGTTTGCAGGCAGTGAATTCCTTGTAGGAGCATCCTACACGATTTCTTGCGCCGTTAGCTATATTGCTAGATTTAGAGTTATTGTTGGTATGTAGCGCGGCCTGTACTGCGGCTATGTTTGAAGCAAGAAAGGCATGAAATTCCTCTTCGCTCATATTCAAGGTGTGTCGAGTAGTCGGTGCCATTTCCTTCAAAATAGTCAAATGAAATAATTTAATCATACAGAATATTAAGAGTAGTCAATAGTATCTCGTAGCATAATATGAACTCATTTATAAAAGCTTTTTCTTCATATTAGCGTTTTATAAGTTTAAATTCGGGTACTACCTACCCGTTAAGTTCATACTTAGTAGCTAATATACAATTCAACTACTACAATTCCATATGAAAAAATGATTATAATAATATATCACATAAAAATATTCTTCAAACTTACAACTTCGCTATATTACATATAACATTTAATATAGTACACTATGATACAGGACAATTTTGAAAATAAATCTAGTTAATACGCAAGTTGTTCAGCAAAGGAAATAAAGACACGTAATTCATAAGTCCAGAAACAAGTCATGCATTCTGGTTTTACTAAGACGACTTCCCATCCTTGGTCTTGTGGAAAATAACCGTTATGACCATTAGCTAGGCAACATGTTGTAATGTCGTCAAAAGGACGAGGGTTTCGTAATGTCCAACAGCCCCGTAATAATCTAAAAACCTTGTTTCTCACCCCAACTACTGAATCCGTCACTTGTGGGAAAGTTCTATTTAAAAGCTGCAATCCGATGTTCTTTTTCTCACTTTGGTAAGAAGCGAACATCACTAACCCGTAAGCATAACATGCTTCTTTATGTTGCATGTTAGAAGCTCTTTCTAATTCACGAAATCCTATGTTGGGATATGTTGAGTCAAAATAGGTTCTTAAACCGTAGCGTAAAATTGCATTTGGGTTCCCCGCATTTATCGCTTTAAAGAAAACACGGCGTAACTTAAAGTCTCCCCAATGTGATATACCTCACCTATCAAAGGAAAGCCTTTTATAAACTACGACATTTCTGGAAAGTCTTTCAAATGTTTGACAAGTTAATTTCACCATAACTAAATGTGCTGATGAATTCTGACCGACTCTAGACAAGATTTCCTCAATCATATCCTCTGGTAGGTCTTCTAAAATATTCGGTTGTCTACCCTTAACGTCCATTTTGTTTTTATACTGTAAAATAGACAAGGATTAGATTCGTAATAACAAACAATACAAGCAATTTTTACATAGAACATAAAAGTACAAGCACATTACAATACATTTATTACACAACATGCTCACACCCCTCTAATCTGAATCACTGGTTTCTTCTTCTTTAGACTTGGTTCTTTTTCCTAATCTTCTAGGGATATATGATGTTCCTCTAATACGAGTCGTCGTTTTCCACATTGGTTTAGAAAAACCTGGTGGTTTAGAGGTTCCCGGGTTATTGTCACGATTTTGAAAATACGGGTGTTGACGGTACATATAAAGTTCATCGAGGTCGGAATCAGATTTCTCTATTTTGATGCCTTTTCCCTTATTATTTTCTTTTGCCTCATTAAATTGGGTCGGGGTAATTTCTATAACATCATCAAAATCCTCATCAGGATCCGATTCATCGGAAAATTGGTAATTTTCCCAATATTTTGCTTCATTAGCGGAAACACCATTGACCATTATTAACTTTGGTCCATTGGTTGAGGATTTTCTTTTATTTGACCGGTTTTCTGTGGTTCCTACTATTCCCCCCTCCGGAACCTCTTCTTCTGGTTCCTCTTCTTCCGGTTCCTCTTCTTCCGGTTCTGTTTACTCTTCTTCCGGTTCTTCGGGAACTTGTGAATCTTGCCAATATATATTCGACTCTTTGTTATTATTAGGTGAGTCAATGGGATTTTTACTAGAGGTAGACATCTATCACACAATATCAAACATGTTAAGAGATTAATATATCACATAATATTTACAAGTTAATAATATATAGTTTCCAATAAAAATGTTAAGCAATCATTTTTAAAGAAAACACGGTCGAAGTCCAGACTCACTAATGCATCCTAACAAACTCGATAAGACACACTAATGCAAATTTTCTGGTTCTCTAAGACCAACGCTCGGATACCAACTGAAATGTCCCGTTCATATTGATTATAAACGTTCCATATTAATTGATTTCGTTGCGAGGTTTTGACCTCTATATGAGACGTTTTTCAAAGACTGCATTCATTTTTAAAACAACCATAACCTTTATTTTATCAATAAAGGTTTTAAAAACATTACGTAGATTATCAAATAACGATAATATAAAATATACTGTTTACACACGACCATTACATAATGGTTTACAATAGAAATATATTACATCGACATATGTTTCTTGAATGCAGTTTTTACACAATATCATACAAACATGGACTCCAAATCTTGTCCTTATTTTAGTATGCAATAGCGGAAGCTCTTAATATTCACCTGAGAATAAACATGCTTTAAACGTCAACAAAAATGTTGGTGAGTTATAGGTTTAACCTATATATATCAAATCGTAACAATAGACCACAAGATTTCATATTTCAATACACATCCCATACATTGAGATAAAAATCATTCATATGGTGAACACCTGGTAACCGACATTAACAAGATGCATATATAAGAATATCCCCATCATTCCGGGACACCCTTCGGATATGATATAAATTTCGAAGTACTAAAGCATCCGGTATTTTGGATGGGGTTTGTTAGGCCCAATAGATCTATCTTTAGGATTCGCGTCAATTAGGGTGTCTGTTCCCTAATTCTTAGATTACCAGACTTAATAAAAAGGAGCATATTCGATTTTGATAATTCAACCATAGAATGTAGTTTCACGTACTTGTGTATATTTTGTAAATCATTTATAAAACCTGCATGTATTCTCATCCCAAAAATATTAGATTTTAAAAGTGGGACTATAACTCACTTTCACAGATATTTCCTTCCTCGGATATAAGACTTGGCCACAGATCGATTTATGAACCTATACAAATATGAACATATATATCAAAGTATGATCAAAATATACTTACAACCATTTTTATTATGTTTTAAAGATTTGAGTGTATTAAGTCAGCTGTCCTCGTTAGTAACCTACAACTAGTTGTCCACAGTTAGATGTACAGAAATAAATCGATATATATTATCTTGAATCAATCCACAACCCAGTGTATACACGTCTCAGGCTAGATCACAACTCAAAGTATATATATTTTTGGAATCAACCTCAACCCTGTATTCTCAACCCTGTTGTTCCAAATAATATATATACATGGGTCGATATGATATGTCAAAACATTTGCATACGTGTCTATGGTATCCCAAGATTACATAATATATTAGAATACATGTATAATACAATATAAGTTAGCTAGGATATGATTTGTATAGATTTGTTAAACATTTCCCGTAACTAAAAAGATCAAAAATATCCAATCTTGTTTTATCCATAACTTCTTCATTTTAAATCCGTTTTGAGTGAATCAAATTGCTATGGTTTCATATTGAACTATAATTTAAGAATCCAAACAGAAAAAGTATAGGTTTATATTCAGAAATTTAAGTTACATGTCAATTACTAACGAGGTAGTCATTTCCGTCGAAAGAACGACATCTTGATGACCATTTTGAAAAACATACTTTCACTTTGAGTTTAACCAAGATTTTTGGATATAGTTTCCTGTTCATATGAAAAATCATTTTCCCTGAAGAACAACTTTTAAATCAAAGTTTATCATAGTTTTTAATTATCCAAACCAAAACAGCCCCCGGTTTCACTACGACGGCGTATATCCGATTTTATGGCGTTCATCGTGTTTTCAGGTTTTAAATCATTAAGTTAGCATATCATATAGATATAGAACATGTGTTTAGTTGATTTTAAAAGTCATGTTAGAAGGATTAACTTTTTTTTGTGAACAAGTTTAGAATTAACTAAACTATGTTCTAGTGATTAAAAGTTTAAACTTTCGAATAAGATAGCTTTATATGTATGAATGGAATGATGTTATGAACATCAATAATACCTCAAGTTTTCTGGATAAAAATACTGGAAATGAGAAAAATGGATCTAGCTTCAAAGGATCCTTGGATGGCTTGAAAGTTCTTGAAGCAGAATCATGACATGTAAACAGTTCAAGATAACCTACTGTAAATAACAAAGGTTCCTTGATCTTATATGATTACTTGGAATGGATTAGATAGCTTGGAAGTAAACTTGCAAACTTGGTAGTATTCTTGATTTTTATGAAACTATACTTATGGAATTTATGAAGAACACTTAGAACTTGAAGATGGAACTTGAGAGAGATCAATTAGATGAAAAAAATTGAAGAATGAAAGTGTTTGTAGGTGTTTTTGGTCGTTGGTATATGGATTAGATATAAAGGATATGTAATTTTGTTTTCATGTAAATAAGTCATGAATGATTACTAATATTTTTGTAATTTTATGAGATATTTCATGCTAGTTGCCAAATGATGGTTCCCACATGTGTTAGGTGACTCAAATGGGCTGCTTAGAGCTGATCATTGGAGTGTATATACTAATAGTACATACATCTAAAAGCTGTGTATTGTACGAGTACGAATACGGGTGCATAAGAGTAGAATTGTTGATGAAACTGAACGAGGATGTAATTGTAAGCATTTTTGTTAAGTAGAAGTACTTTTATATGTGTCTTGAAGTCTTTCAAAAGTGTAAGAATACATATCAAAACAAAACATGTATATACATTCTAATGGAGTCGTTAAGTCTTCGTTAGTCGTTACATTTAAGTGTTGTTTTGAAACCTTTAAGTTAACGATCTCAATTAATGTTGTTAACCCAATGTTTATTATATCAAATGAGATGTTAAATTATTATATTATCATGATATTATGATGTATGAATATCTTTTAATATGATATATACATTAAAATATCGTTACAACGATAATCGTTACATATAAGTCTCGTTTCGTAATTCTTGAGTTAGGAGTCTTGTTTTTACATATGTAGTTCATTGTTAACACACTTAATGATATATTTAAATATCATTTTATCATGTTAAATATAGTGTATCAATATCTTAATATGATACATATGTATTTAGTAGACGTTATCATAACGATAATCGTTATATATATCATTTCGAGTTTCTTAACTTAGTAATCTCATTTCTTATGTATATCACACATTGTTAATATATTTAGTGAGATACTTACTCATCATAATCTTATGTCAACCATATATATATGTCTATATATACCACAACATGTAGTTTTTACAATTTTGTAACATTCGTGAATCGCCGGTCAACTTGGGTGATCAATTGTCTATATGAAACTCATTTCATTTAATCAAGTCTTACCAAGTTTGATTGCTTAACACGTTGGAAACATTTAGTCATGTAAATATCAATCTCAATTAATATATATAAACATGGAAAAGTTCGGGTCACTACAACATACACCCTAATTGACGCGAATCCTAAAGGTAGATCTACGGGCACTAACTCCCCCCATACTGGAAAATGGTATGTTTTAGTACTTTGAGTTTATATTATACAGACAAGTTCTGTTTGGGGGTATTCTATATGCATTATGTTAATGTCGGTTACCAGGTATTCTATATGCGAGTGTATTATTATTGAATAAAGGAAATCTTGTGGTCTATTAAAATTATGGAAATGATCGATTATGATAAACTAATGAACTCACCAACCTTTTTGTTGACACTTTAAAGCATGTTTATTCTGAGGATTGAAAGAAATCTTCCGTTGTGCATTTGCTCAATTTAAAGATATTACTTGGAGTCATTCATGGAATATTTCAAAAGACGTTGCATTCAAGTCGTTGAGTTCGATAGAGATTATTATTAAGTAAATGACAAATTAGGTCATTTATAGGTTGAATATTATGAAATGGTATGCATGCCTGTCAACCTTCGATGTAATGAAAGTTTGTCTTTAAAAACGAATGCAATGTTTGTAAAATGTATCATATAGAGGTCAAATACCTCGCAATGTATCCATATGTATTTGTATTCGTCCTTATAGATTAGGATGGGTTGTCTCATCTGGTATCAGAGCGGTGGTCTTAGCGAACCAGGTCTTGCATTAGTGTGTCTAACTGATAGTTGTTTAGATGCATTAGTCAGTCTGGACTTTGACCGTGTCTGCATGTCAAAAGTTTTGCTTATCATTTCGTGTAAAAAATTACCTGCTTATCATCCTTAGGAATATTACCTGCTTATCATTCGTAGTCTAGACACATCTTACTGCATTGATTGTATGAATAGTGTATAGACAAAAATTCATATCTTAGCATATCTGCTAATTCATATCTTAGCGTATTTGTTACTGTAAACTTTTCTTGACATATTCCGTAAATTCCTCCGTAATCCACGAAATCTTTTGTTATATATATATCGATATTCTATGTAAATAGAATACCATCTGATAGTCAAAAATTATTTCATACCGAAAAACCCTTTACTCAATCGTACAAAATGGAACTCGCCACTAGTTCAAGTTCTTCGGAATCCGACAGCTATTTCGACATGGATGTTCACCTAAGCATCGAAAGCAGCATCACCGGAATGAATCAACCAATCAGCCATCATCAATTTTGGATGAATTGGGGATGGGTTCGTAGTCGACTTAATCAATGGAGACGAGAAGAAGGCGATTCTTTCCACCAACCGAATTCACCTCTTGGTAAAGAACCTGAAGCACTTAACGGTGAACCTGTCCGAAATACCATATTCACCCTCATTTCCAGGATATCTCGCAATGATGATATGATATCCAAAATTCTCAACCTTATTCATCCGCTCGTTCTGGCCGACAATCATTCCGGAATAATGGAAGAAGTCAACGAGCTTCGCGCTCAAATAATCAATTTGGAGAATATGGTGCAAAACGTACCAGCTTCAGCAACATCACTGGCACCAACAGTACCACCAATAACATAAGCCTCAACATCACACGCCTCAATATCACCATCTGTACTTCGAGTATAATCTTCGTTCTACGTATCGTTCTACCTCATTTATCTTCATTCGACATGGCAATTATGTAATCTCTAATGTTTTAGAGATTATATATTCTTGTTCTAACGGTAAATCAAATGAGTCTAATATCATATTGACTCATTAAATCCATCTGAAGAAAATATATATGTATATATGTTTTCATAAAGATTGTTCTTTTGTACAAACCGTTAATGGTGAAAGTATTTTAACGGGTAGGTAATACCCGAGGAATATTTAGATTTCACTTTAATAAGTTACACTGTACATTATTCGAATTTGATTCAACAGTCACATACTATCCTACTTACATCCACCGATATACGTATCCGTTCACCGCAGAATAACCATTTTCATACAATTTCATAATTGGATTTTGACCTATCAGAATCCAACAAGTGGCATAATGAAGAAAACAATGGACAAAATAAAATATGTTAGAAACAAAAAAATTAACTATGATAAATTTTGTTAAAAATCCACGCTAACAAAATCCTAGCTAACTGTTCCTAGCTAACTGTTAATCCCTTATTACATTTATTTATCGCAATTTTAATTCTCGCAGTTTATTTATCGCAATTTTAATTCTCGCAATTTTATTTATCGTCATTTACTTTCTGTAATTTATTTTACGCAATTTAAATATCGGGACACGTATACAATGTTTTGACATATCATATCGACGTCATCTATATATATATTATTTAGAATAACCATAGTCACTCTATATGCAGTAATGCTCGAGTTAGCTATACAGGGTTGAGGTTGATTCTAAAATAATATATATACCTTGAGTTGTGATCGAGTCTGAGACATGTATATAATGGGTCACGATACGTATTAATTAATTCGAATATTATATATTTAACTATATATGAATTATTGAACTACTAACTGTGGACAATAACATTGGATAATTCAAATGAATTAAAATATTGATTATAACATATGAAACTAAACAATTTTTCAAGTTGCCACTTGATTTCATCTTAAACCTCATTTGTATCTTGACGATTACAATCTGCGTTCAATTCTTTCATGATTCTTGAAAACACCTCAATCGAGAAGATGAACCAACCACACTTCATCTATGGAAGGAAAGATTTATGCACATAGTTATGCATCTGAAAAACTCTCGGAAACTGAGTAAACGTTTAACACATAGCTGTGCTAATTCCTTTAGCGTTATTATTACCAAAAATAACTTTGCAACTCCTGTTTGAGAGAGCCAGTTTTGTCACAGCTTCAGCAAGTCAACTTCGACTTTTCGTTCGAAACAACCTTATTATAACCTTGATATATATGCGTGCTCTTTTATTGTTACCGGGGAACCTTTTATATAACACCATATTACCAGCAGACGTATCAGCAACCTCGTTGCTCCTTGGCTTAAATCTCTCTTACAAATCACTATATTTATCTATTGAATTCTTATCATGAACTCATCGACATCTTGTAACAACAATTACCATACCAAATACCAGAAAGTATTAATATATATATATATATATATATATATATATATATATATATATATATATATATATATATATATATATATATATATATATATATATATATATATATTAATATAAATATATAACCTTTATCTCCTGAGATTACAAAACTTCAATTCTGAAATTCTGAAAAGCACTCAGTCTACAAATCAATACTCTGAATGTTGAAAAAGCTAAATGAAGCAGCAGAAACTGTAGACAATTGTAAACGACCTTAACAGCTAAAAGTATGATAATGAAGAATTGTATGTTGGCGAAGCTCAGAAATGTTGGAACTGGAAAAAGGATTGAGCAACCCATGAAGGAGGCTGTGGACAAATAGCAAGGACTAAACCTGCCTTCAAAGAATCCAAATAATTCAGTATCTGCTGAAGTCATTAATGAATACCTTGCTCTTGACTCTACACTTTTACGGACAAATCTTCATCATCATCCATCGATATTAGAAATTATAAGATATCATCGTATCTTTCATTATAAATATCCTCGATATTTCTGAAGATATTTTCATAACTATTCTTATCCAAAATCATTTATCTCTTCGCGATATTGGTGTTACATCAGAAAGAAAGCTGTTTTAATTTCTAAATTCTGAAAAATTTGAATTTAAAATTTAAGGGTTTTTGAAATATTGTTGGGGACTGAAGCATGAGTTAGTATAATATAATGACACTTGATCCACGTGATTATATTACAGTAAGTCATGCTGAGTTTCTAATGGAACGTGATGATTCACAGACCTTAACGTCATCATGTGCCATGTTACATGACTCTTACATTCTACCTAATCTCCAAAAATATCGAGAACATATCTTTCTGATAGTTCTATCTTCTCTCTTGAATTCCAGTAATTTGATCAATCAAGATCATTCTATTACAATCTCTCTCATAGAACATTAGTCATGTTCATTCGAAACTTCATACCTACGAATTCTGGACCATTATTCGCTTGACTTAAAGTCGGGAAGAAAAAAAAATAAAAGTATGGAACTCCAAAAATATAAAGGAAATGAAGAGGGTGGATTTATAGTGAAATATTCGATAGAGCAATCAAAACAGATTATCGCATTTAACTAAAGAGGATCCTAATTTCCTTAAATTCTGAAGAATCGAATCTTATTACAAAGATTTACTTTAAATCCCTGGAACTCTGGAAATCAACCGAATCTACGTCAAAAGATATGACGAAAATTTATTTTCTCATTTCACTCTTTTGTGATAGCTTCATTCGTACTCTTCGAATAATTAAATTGTTTTATCCATATTACTCACTGATGATAAAAACTCTAATTTCTAGCTCGTATGTGTTATAAAAACATACTTAGTGTTAGCCATGACCATTCCAATCAAATTTCGGGACGAAATTTCTTTAAGAGGTAGGTATTGTGACGACCCGGAAATTTTTGACCAAATTTAAACTTAAATCTTTATATGATCTCAGCAAGATGAGCAAAGAATGTAATGTTGAGTCACAAAATTTTGAACTGTTTCATATATTCAATTAACCCTTAGACTGTTCTCGACGATTCACGAACAAATATTCGTAAAATATATTTTATATATATATATAAATATTTGAAATATAAATATTGTAATATGAGTAATTTATAAATATAGAAATTTATAATATTTCATTCCGTGTAAATAATTATGTGTTAATATTAATTTGTTTTATTAATAGTATTATCATTATCATTAATTATTATTAACATTAATATTATTAGTAATATTATTATTATTAATATTATTAGTAATATCATTATTACTAAAATTAATAAAATTATTAAAATTAATGTTCATGATACAACTTACTAATATTATTATTAGTTAGTATTATGATAATTATTATTAATAATACTAATAGTATTATTATTAATATATTTATATTTACTAATTAGTAATGTACATATTATGAATCAGACATAGACAAATTCTGTTACATATCCCTCTCAAACTTTACTTTCTTCATTTCTTCTGTGCGTCCGTGACTTCAATCAATCTATTATAATACTATATCAATCATACAATAATCATTACGGTACTATTATTTTTCTTGTTCCTTGTAAATCATATATGTATACATATATGCAGAACATACATAAAACATCATCACTTACGACTCAACCAAACAACTTCTTCTTCATCAACCATTAGATCCATCTCCGGTCACTTCAAACTCCCACCATCCTCCATCAACCACAACACCTTAAACCACACCCGGCTAACACCCATATCAACCCTCCATCCATTTTCTATATATATATATATATATATATACACACACACACACACACACATACATAAACACATGGTACATACAATGACAAACATTTTGAAGATCACCACACCCATTCAAAATTCATCTCTAAAAATCACCAACTTAATCCATCACCGATCATTTCATTTCATTTAATCATCCATCACAACAACCATCGAGCCATCTTAGTGTTCGTTCTAAACCTTCACCACAACCTTTAATCACCACCCATTTAACCACCACGTTATCATCACCGGCTACTGCAATAATTGTTGTGTCTGTTTTAAACTGTGAACAAAACACCACCTTAACCCATAAGCTAACTACAACAACTAATCAGCCTTTTTGTTAACAGCAGCCATAACCATCGAACACCTTTCCACCATCATCACAGCTCGAACACCACAATCTTCATCAACTGTATCAAACAAACCACCCTTTTTAACTATTACTTGCTCATTATGATTTTACTTCTATATTCTATTCCTGTTACCACCTTAATTGTTTTCTGATCAAAACCCACTGCTGCTGCATCTGATTACCGTTTCTGTCTTCTTTCGTTACTCACTACTATTGTAACATCCCGCGTTTTTCCGTTAAATTTATTTTTAACACTTTTTTTTTTAAATAAAATCTTTCGTTATTTAAATTCGTAGTTTCCGTTGACCAATGTTCTTAATTTTTCCCGTTATTTAATTATAACATCACTCGTTTACTCGAGCGTTTTTAAAATATTCGTTTGGTTAATTCCCGCACCCGCTTTGAAACTTGAGGGACCGAGGTTGCCAAGTGGGCAAACTAGTTGACTAGGTCAACTAGTCAACCCACCTTATCCATCCATTCATTTCACCTCCCACCTTCTTCCTCTTTTCTCTCTACTTCCCTTTCATGAACTCAAACACCCATCTTCATAAAATCATCATCTAAATCCGGATCGAGAAGCAAACTTCAAAACAAATTACATATTTGGAATCCTCTCTTCATCCTCTACAATTTGATACCAACTTCATCTCGTTTGGGTAACATTTCTAAAACTCTAGATTTCTATAAATTCGTGTTTTTGACTTGAAATGGTGTTAGTTAGTGTCTATGGCTCGTGTAAAACATGAATATATGTTTTGTTTGCTCGATTCGTTGTTTTGAGTAACTAGTTTGAACATTTGAAAATGGGTGTGCTTAATCCTTGATTTTAGATGAGTTAATGTTGTTAAATTGTTAGAGTTTATGTTTTAAAAGTGTTACTAGCATCTTTAGCATCAATTTGATGTGTAGGTTGATTTGGAACACATCATTAACATGATTATTGGTTTTGTGATTCTTGATTAGGGTTTGATGAACTCTAAAAGGAAATTTTGATGCTTTGAATGCCATGAAATGTTATTAGTTAGTGATTTGTTGTATTGTATGTTTCATTACCTTCAAAACGGCATATCATATGTGTGAATTGCATTCCCGAATCTTAAAATGCGTTTTGTAAACTTGAAACGATGGTTTTGAACATTTAATGACCACTTGACGAGATTTTTGGCTATTGTAAATGAAGTTTTTGCTTGATGAAAAGTGGTTAGTTGTATTCCTTGTCAAAATACCTTTCCAACGATATAAGATACTTTTTTTGGATGTTTACGGTTTAGGATTTATGGGTATTTGAAGTTGGATTCGTGCTTGAGTGTGAAAACTGCCAGAATTCTCTGCACAGGTAATGGCGCGGCGCGCCATACACCCGCGCGGCGCGCCAAAGTGGGCTGTCCAATTTTATCAATTTTCGAATAATGTTTGCTATGCTACGCACCCCCGATTCACATGAGACTTGTTCTAACATGCTTATACATGAATAAAAACCTCAGAAAAATACTTCGGGACCGAACCCGAACGTGTTGACTTTTTCGTTGACTTTGACCGACCAAAGTTTGACTTTTTGTCAAACTTAACCAAATGATTATGCAATCTTTCTAACATGATTCTTTACTTGTATCTTGCATGAAACTTGATAATTTGATTCACATGCTATATAATCGAGTCATAACGAGCCATAGGACTAATTGAACACATTTCACCCAACCTTGTGTCGTAACTGGTTAATTGATACAACTTATTTGTTTAGGTCAAGTCTAAACAACTATCATGCACACGTTTACTTTGTGAAGTACTTTTATACTCGTGCACTCGAGGTGAGATCATAGTCCCACCTTTTCAACAATTTTTATACTTTAAATCTTGGGCTGAGAAACATATACTTTGTTACATCTGGTACTACTTACTTTTATGTTTTGAACACAAGTCCGATGAAACAAACATTCTACAGCGAGTTTAGAACAAAATGCTCAATTCGATTATCATTAGTTACACTTGCCGGGTGTAAGCGAGAACTTATGTTGTATGGATCCATATGGGTTTGACAAACCCTCATTCAAACGGTTCGCTACCGTTTACGAATGAAATATATTTTCGAGAAACAGTGTATGTTCTAACACTATTGTGATGGGGTTCTATGGAAGGAATGTTAAGCATTGATAATTGGGTGCTCGCGAACAAACTTTTGGAATGCAACTTTTGGATGATCAATTTTATGGAAATACTAAATCTTGTGGTTCAAAATATAACTTTTATTAATACACCTATGATTTCACCAACGTTTTTCGTTGACAGTTTTCTATATGTTTCTCAGGTTCATACATGGCTATTTGATACATGCTTCCGCGTACTTTCATACTTGCTTGAGGTCAAGCATACATGCATACACTCTGATTTCTTGCTTGGAGTCAAGCATACATACATACTTACGCTATTTATAGCAACTGTGATTTTTAACTAATTATGTCGCAAGTTATTTCATTTATACATTACTACTTTTGTAAACTTAAACTTATTGTCGAACCGTTTGGTAAACTAAACTTTGCAAGTTTTGTACATTTCAAATGAATGCGACATGATTTTGGTCAAACGCGTCTCATATAGAGACTATGACCACGCAACGGGACCTAAGTAGTCGGCGCCGTCAATGACGATTTGGTCGGGTTGCTACAACTATCGTCTGCAACTATTTCCATTTGAATTGCTTTTGATAACAACCACTATAGACTGCAACTTTTACTCGCAACAGACTTCTGCTTTGCTACTGTAGTTATATGTTTCGGTTTCAAATTAACAAAGATGAATAACGCGAATGATTGATAAAGATGGAACTACTAGTGAGTGTTTCTTTATTCTCTTCATGGCCGACACAATCCTAACAAGTTAACCTACTTATGCAATTTGTTAATTAAATATTTGGCTACTTGATAGACTAAGAAAAAAACATAAAGTTGTGTTTGACTGCTTTCTAGATGATATCATTGAAGTCAATTAATGTATGGGTACCACAAGAATAGTTAAGCAATTCTTTTTCTCAATAACAGTTAAACAACCGAGTTCTATTAGATTTATTGTGAGTATGGGCTGAGATCTATGATTTGTTTAGACTTCTAGATCATTTGGACTAGTGGTGGGTTAAATCTTTGGCCCATACAAAATTAAGGTGTAATTAGAATGAGATAGTAATTGATGAGGACGGTGGAACAAAAAGACGGAACTGATTATGGTGATATACCTAATCGTGATTTTATATTAAGATTAATTATGCTGATATAAAGGTGATAACAAGGTTAATATTGGTAATTAAGGATCGTGATTAAGGTGATGTATGAAATGTCCCGTTCATATCGATTATAAACATTCCATATTAATTGATTTCGTTGCGAGGTTTTGACCTGTATATGAGACGTTTTTCAAAGACTGCATTTGATTTTAAAACAAACCATAACCTTTATTTTATCGATAAAGGTTTAAAAATATTACGACGATTATCAAATAATGATAATCTAAAATATAGCGTTTTCACACGATTATTACATAATGGTTTACAATAATATTACACATCAATTTAAGTCTTCGAATGCAGTTTTTAAACAATATTATACAAGCATGCTGACTCCAACTCTTGTCCATAAATTAGCATGCAACAGCGGAAGCTCTTAATAATCACCTGAGAATAAACATGCTTTGAACGTCAACAAAAATGTTGGTGAGTTACAGGTTTAACCTATATACTTATCAAATCGTAATAATAGACCACAAGATTTCATATTTTCATTTTTCATAAACATCATCCCATGCATAGAGATAAAAATCATTCATATGGTGAACACCTGGTAACCGACATTAACAAGATGCATATAGAATATCCCCATCATTCCGGAACTCCCTTCGAACATGATAAAATCAAAGTACTAAAGAAGTTCAAATTCTCTGACTGGGGCTTGTTAGTGCCCATAGAACTATCTTTAGGATTCGCATCAATTAGGGTTTCTGTTCCCTAATTCTTAGATTACCAGACTAAAAAGGGGCATATTCGGTTTAATAAATTCAACCATAGAATGTAGTTTCACGTACTTGTGTCTATTTTGTAAAACATTTATAAAACTGCATGTATTCTCATCCCAAAAGATATTAGATTTTAAAAGTGGGACTATAACTTACTTTCACATATTTTTTACTTCGTCGGGAAGTAAGACTTGGTCACGGGTTGATTCACGAACCTATAACAAATGTATACATATATATCAAAGTATGATCGAAATATATTCAAAACATTTTTTTATTACGTTTTAACGATTTAAGTTTGTTAAGTTAGCAGTCCAACGTTAGTAATCTACAACTAGTTGTCCACATTTAGATGTACAGAAATAAATCAATATATATTATCTCGAATCAATCCACGACCCAGTGTTTATAAGTCTCAGGCTAGATCATAACTCCAAGTATATATATTATTTTGGAATCAACCTCAACCCCGTATAGCTAACTCGAGCATTACTGCATATAGAGTGTCTATGGTTGTTCCCAAATAATATATATAGATGGGTCGATATGATATGTCAAAATATTGTATACGTGTCTATGGTATCACAAGATTACATAATATATGTTAGAATACATGTATAATACAATATAAGTTAGTTAAGTTATGATTTGTTTAGATTTGTTACAAATTTCACGTAGCTACAACAAGTAAAATTATCTAATCTTGTTTTACCCATAACTTCTTCGCTTTAAATCCGTTTTGAGTGATTCAAGTTGCTATGGTTTCATAATGAACTAAAATTTATGAAAATAAACAGAAAAAGTATAAGTTTATGGTCGGAAATACAGGTTACAAGTCAATTTTGTAAGAGATAGTCATTTCAGTCGAAAAAAATGACGTGTTGATGACTATTTTGAAAAATATACTTTCACTTTGAGTTTAACCATGATTTTTGGATATAATTTTATGTTCATAATAAAAATCATTTTCCCAGAAGGACAACTTTTAAATCAAAGTTTATCATAGGTTTTAATTATCTAACCCAAAACAGCCCCCGGTTTCACTACGACGGCGTATGACCGGTTTTACGGTGTTCATCGTGTTTTCAGGTTTTAAATTATTAAGTTAGCATATCATATAGATATAGAACATGTGGTTAGTTGATTTTAAAAGTCAAGTTCGAAGGATTAACTTTGTTTGCGAACAAGTTTAGAATTAACTAAACTATGTTCTAGTGATTACTAGTTTAGATCCTCGAATAAGATGGTTATATATATAGGAATCAAATGATGTTATGAACATCATTACTACCTCAATTTTAGTAGGTAAACCTACTGGAAGTAAAAAAAATTGATCTAGCTTCAAAGGATCTTGGATGGCTTGAAAGTTCTTGAAGTAGAATCATGACACGAAAATAAGTTCAAGTAAGATTATCACTCGAATTAAGATTGTTATAGTTATAGAAATTGAATCAAAGTTTGAATATGAGTATTATCTTGATTTAGAAAGATAACCTACTGTAAATAACAAAGATTTCTTGAGATTGGATATTCACTTGAAATGGAATTGTAAGATTGGAAGTAAGCTAGTAACCTTGAAAATGTTCTTGTTATGTTCTTGAGTAGTTGTTTTTTAAGTTGGTTTATGTTAGGATTTTTGAACTAGATTGAGCTAGATTTTGATGAATATGATGAAGAACACTTAGAAAAATGGAATAACACTTGAGAGAGATGTGTTTGATGCATAAAAGTTGAAAAATGAAAGTGTTTGTGAGGGTGCATGAATTCGTGAAAATGGAGTTAAGATATATGCTCCATTAGTTTGTAATATTGTTAGTTATTTCATGCTAATTTCCAAATGGTTTGTTCCACATGTTTGGTTGACTATCTTGGGCTGCTAAGAGCTGAATTATTATGTGTATATACCAATATTATATATGTCTAGGAGTTGGGTATTGTACGAGTACGAATATGGGTGCATACGAGTAGAGTTGTTGATGAAAATGAATGAAAATGCAATTGTAAGTATTTTTGTTAAGTAGAAGTACTTTGATATGTGTCATGAAGTCTTTCAAAAGTGTACTAATACATCTTAATATACTACATGTATATACATTTTAACTGAGTCGTTAAGTCATCGTTAGTCGTTACATGTAAGTGTTGTTTTGAAACCTTTAAGTTAACGATCTCGTTTAATGTTGTTAACCCATTGTGTAATATGAAATGTCCCGTTCATATTGATTATAAACGTTCCATATTAATTGATTTCATTGCGAGGTTTTGACCTCTATATGAGACGTTTTTCAAAGACTGCATTCGATTTTAAAACAAAGCATAACCTTTAATTTACCGTTAAAGGTTTAAAAATGATAATCAAAAGTATAGCATATTCACACGACCATTACATAATGGTTTACAATAATATTACACAACAACATATGTCTTCGAATGCAGTTTTCAAACAATATTATACAAGCATGGACTCCAAATCTTGTCCTTAATTTAGTATGCAACAGCGGAAGCTCTTAACAATTACCTTAGAATAAACATGCTTAAAATTTCAACAAAAATGTTGGTGAGTTATAGGTTTAGCCTATATATTTATCAATTCGTATTAATAGACCACAAGATTTCATATTTCCATTTCTTGTAAACAGCATGCATGCATAAAAATCATTCATATGGTGAACACTTGGTAACCGACATTAACAAGATGCATATAAGAATATCCCCTATCATTCCGGGACATCCATCGGATAGGATAAAAAAATCGAAGTACTAAAGCATCCGCAACCATGGATGGGGTTCGTTAGGCCCAATAGATCTATCTTTAGGATTCGCATCAATTAGTAGATCGGTTTACTAATTCTTAGGTTACCAAGCAAAAAGGGGCATATTCGGCTTCGTTCATTCACCCATATAATGTAGTTTCATTTACTTGTGTCTATTTCGTAAAACATTTATAAAACTGCATGTATTCTCATCCCAAAATATTAGATTTTAAAAGTGGGACTATAACTCACTTTCACAGATTTTTACTTCGTCGGAAAGTAAGACTTGGCCACTGGTTGATTCACAAACCTATAACAAATATGTACATATATATCAAAGTATGTTCAAAATATATTTACAACATTTTTAATACATTTTACTGTATTAAGTTTATTAAGTCAGCTGTCCTCGTTAGTAACCTACAACTAGTTGTCCACAGTTAGATGTATAGAAATAAATCGATATATATTATCTTGAATCAATCGACGACCCAGTGTATACACGTCTCAGGCTAGCTCACAACTCAAAGTATATATATTTTTGGAATCAACCTCAACCCAGTATAGCTAACTCCAACATTACTGCATATAGAGTGTCTATGGTTGTTCCAAATAATATATATACATGGGTCGATATGATATGTCAAAACATTTGCATACGTGTCTATGGTATCCCAAGATTACATAATATATTAGAATACATGTATAATACAATATGAGTTAGCTAGGATATGATTAATATATATTTGTTACCGATTTTCACGTAGTTACAATAAGCAAAAAAATATCCAATCTTGTTTTACCCATAACTTCTTCGTTTTAAATCCGTTTTGAGTGATTCAAGTTGCTATGGTTTCATATTGAACTTAAGTTTATGAATATAAATAGAAAAAGCATAAGTTTATAGAAGAAAATACAGGTTACAAGTCGTTTTTGTACAGTCGAAAGAACGACGTCTAGATGACCATTTTGGAAAACATACTTCCACTTTGAGTTTAACCATGATTTTTGGATATAGTTTCATGTTCATAAGAAAAATAATTTTCCCAGAAGAACAACTTTTAAATCAAAGTTTATCATAGTTTTTAATTAACTAACCCAAAACAACCCGCGGTGTTACTACGACGGCGTATATTCGGTTTTACGGTGTTTTTCGTGTTTTCAGGTTTTAAATCATTAAGTTAGCATATCATATAGATATAGAACATGTGTTTAGTTGATTTTAAAAGTCAATTTAGAAGGATTAACTTTTATTTGCGAACAAGTTTAGAATTAACAAAACTATGTTCTAGTGATTACAAGTTTAAACCTTCGAATAAGGTAGTTTTATATATATGAATCGAATGATGTTATGAACATCATTACTACCTCAGGTTTTATGGATAAACCTACTGGAAATGAGAAAAATAGATCTAGCTTCAAAGGATCCTTGGATGGCTTGAAAGTTCTTGAAGTAGAATCACGACACGAAAACAAATTCAAGTAAGATTTCCACTCGAAATAAGATTGTTAAAGTTATAGAAATTGAATCAAAGTTTGAATATGAGTATTACCTTGTATTAGAAAGATATCTTACTGTAAATAAGAAAGATTTCTTGAGGTTGGATGATCACTCAAAGTAGATTTGCAAGATTGGAAGTAAGCTGGCAAACTTGGAAGTGTTGTTGGTGTGTTCTTGAGTAGTTGTTTTATAACTTGGTTTATGTATGGATTTATGAACTAGATTGAGCTAAATTTTGATGAAGATGATGAAGAACACTTAAAACAATGGAAGAACACTTGAGAGAGAGTAGTTTGATTTAAGAAAATTGAAAAATGAATGTGTTTATGGTGATGCTAGTTCACGTGAAGTAGGATGGCAATATAGTCTTAATTAGTTTGAAATCTTATGAGATATTTCATGATAGATGTTAAATGATGCTTCTCACATTGTTAGGTGAATCACATGGGCTGCTAAGAGCTGATCATTGGAGTGTATATATACCAATAGTACATACCTTTAGAAGCTGGGTATTGTACGAGTATGAATACGGGTGCATACGAGTAGAATTGTCGATGAAAATGAACGAGAATGTAATTGTAAGCATTTTTGTTAAGTAGAAGTACTTTGATAAGTGTCTTGAAGTCTTTAAAAAGTGTATGAATACATATTAAAATACTACATGTATATACATTTTAACTGAGTCATTACGTCATTGTTAGTCGTTACATGTAAGCGTTGTTTTGAAACCTTTAGGTTAACGATCTTGTTAAATGTTGTTAACCCATTGTTTATTATATCTAAAGAGATGTTAAATTATTACATTATCATGATATTATGATGTATTAATATATCTTAAAATGATATATATATATATATATATATATATATATATATATATATATATATATATATATATATATATATATATATATATATATATATATATATATATATATATATATATATATATATATATATATATATATATATATATATATATATAGTTAAATGTTTTTACAACGATAATCGTTACATATATGTCTCGTTTCAAAATCCTTAAGTTAGTAGTCTTGTTTTTTAATATGTAGTTCATTGTTAATATACTTAATGATATGTTTACTTATCATTTATCATGTTTATATATAGTGTTACAATATCTTAAAATGATTCATTTGTAATTAGTAAGACGTTGTTATAACGATAATCGTTATATATATCGTTTTCGAGTTTCTTAATTCAATAGTCTCATTTTTATGTATATAACTCATTGTTAAAATACTTAATGAGGTACATACTTATCATAATATCATGTTAACTATATAAATATATATATCCATATGTATGTCATCATATAGTTTTTACAAGTTTTAACGTTCCTGAATCGCCGGTCAACTTGGGTAGTCAATTGTCTATATAAAACCTATTTCAATTAATCAAGTCTTAACAAGTTTGATTGTTTAACATGTTGGAAAAACTTAATCATGTAAATAACAATTTCATTTAATATATATAAACATGGAAAAGTTCGAGTCACTACATAATATATCTAATGATATGTTAAATTATTACTACCTCCGTCTCATTCCAATAGGGAAGTATTCCATTTTAGGCTGTCCCATTCTGATAGCCCACTTCCATAAATAGAAAGGAAAGAAGATATTTCATTGGTGGATCTGGAGATAGAAGATATTTCATTGGTGGAGAAATGAAGTTAATGAGATTTCCTAAAACTGCGTGTTTTTTGTCTGTGAACTATTGGAATGAGACGGAGGGAGTACATTATCATGATATTATGATGTATGAATATATCTTAATATGATATATATACATTAAAATGTCGTTACAACGATAATCGTTACATATATGTCTCGTTTCGAAATTCTTAAGTTAGTAGTCTTGTTTTACATATGTAGTTCATTGTTAACATACTTAATGATATATATAATTATCATTTTATCATGTTAAATATAGTGTAACAATATCTTAATATGATGGATATGTATTTAATAAGACGTTGTTATAACGATAATCGTTATATATATCATTTCGAGTTTCTTAACTTAGTACTCTCATTTTTATGTATATAACTCATTGTTAATATACCTATTGAGATACTTACTTATCATAATATCATGTTAAATATCATGTTAACTATATATATATAATATATATATATATATATATATATATATATATATATATATATATATATATATATATATATATATATATATATATATATATATATCATATAGTTTTTACAAGTTTTAACGTTCGTGAATGTGGTCGATTGTCTACATGAAACCTATTTCAATAATCAAGTCTTAACAAGTTTGATTGCTTAACATGTTGGAAACATTTAATCATGCAAATATAATTTTCATTTAGTATATATAATCATGGAAAAGTTCTGGTCACTACAATGTACATGATTATGATTATGTCTATGATCGTGATATAAATGGTGAAGAAGATGACATATAAAGTATAATGAGGGTGATGAAATAAGATTAGTAACCTTGAGTTTTGATGAAATGTATCATGATAATGATGATGGTTATGATGACAAGGACGAATCGATGATGTTAACAGGAGATTTACGAATGATGTATGATGATTTCACGAATTATGATGTTAGATGATGACGATGGTGATGTCTGATGTTAGTAATGATGATGAGAAAATAATAAATAGTTAGTATAGGTTAATAAAATAATCGAGCTAGTATCGAGCAGTGCACTGGTGTAGTGGTATGTTTGTTAAGCGAGAGGTCGCGGGTTCGAGTCCGGACAGTGGTGTTTTATTCTTAGAAGCATATTTCTTCAAAGGTTGTATTCTAAAATTTTATTATTATTATTATTATTATTATTATTATTATTATTATTATTATTATTATTATTATTATTATTATTATTATTATTATTATTATTATTATTATTATTATTATTATTATTATTATAAAAATAATACATTTTATTATTATTATCATTAATATTATCATTACTATCATTTTTATAATTATTATTATCATTATTATTACTATCATTAACATTAATATATTTATTAACAAGTATTATTATTAAGTATTATTAGTATTAAGAATTCTTATCAAAAATCGTATTTATATTGTAAAAATAATACAACCTTTTTATCTTATCATTATTACTATCATTATTAAATTTTTTTTTATATATTTTAGTATTATTATCATTTTTATTATCAATATTAACATTATTATTAGCATTATCATTATTATTATAAGTATTATTTTTATTAATACTAATTCTATTATTAATATTATAATAAATAAATATTAATTATATAAAAATATATTTAAAACATATAACATAACTATATAATATTTTTAAATGTATATATAAAATAAATATATTTATTTATTTAATAAAACTTATAAAATATTAAATATAACAATTATATCACTAATAATAATATATAAACTTGTTCGAATACAATTATGTGTGTTAATATATATATATATATATATATATATATATATATATATATATATATATATATATATATATATATATATATATATATATATATATATATATATATATATATATATATATATATATATATATATATATATATATATATATATATATATATATATATATATGTGATATAGGTTCGTGAATCCGAGGCCAACCCTGCATTGTTCAGTCGTATGCATATTTTTACTACAAAATATCGTATTGTGAGTTTCATTTACTCCCTTTTTAAATGCTTTTGCAATATATATTTTTGGAACTGAGAATACATGCGCTACTTTTATAAATGCTTTATGAAATAGACACAAGTAATCGAAACTACATTCTATGGTTGGATTATCGAATCGAATATCACCCCTTTTAGCTTGGTAGCCTAAGAATTAGGGAACAGATACCCTAATTGACGCGAATCCTAAAGGTAGATCTACGGGCACTAACACCACCCATACTGGAAAATGGTATGCTTTAGTACTTCGAGTTTATATTATACATACGAGTTTCTATTTGGGGGTATTCTATATGTATTATGTTAATGTCGGTTACCAGGTGTTCAATCCATATGAATGATTTTTAAACACTTGCGAGTGTATGATTATTGAATAAAGGAAATCTTGTGGTCTATTAAAATTATGGAAATGATCGATTATAATAAACTAATGAACTCACCAACCTTTTAGTTGACACTTTAAAGCATGTTTATTCTCAGGATTGAAAGAAATATTTCGCTGTGCATTTGCTCAATTTAAAGATATAACTTAGAGTCATTCATGGCATATTTCAAAAGACGTTGCATTCAAGTCGTTGAGTTCGATAGAGATTATTATTAAGTAAATGACAGATTAGGTCATTTATAGGTTGAATATTATGAAATGGTATGCATGCCTGTCAACTTTCGATGTAATGAAAGTTTGTCTTTAAAAACGAATGCAATGTTTGTAAAATGTATCATATAGAGGTCAAATACCTCGCAATGTATCCATATGTATTTGTATTCTTCCTTATAGATTAGGATGGGCAGTCTTACCTGGGCTTCTGGAAAAGTTGATTTCCAGATAGTTCGGTTCGAGTAGATGACTTTTCATTTAAGACTCGCCTAAATCCGATATATGGATTAGGATATATAGCCTCCCGAAAGTCACTAAGCCTTTGTAACGACGTGCTGAAAATTCTGACCTACTCGCGCTTGAACCATCGCCACGGTCAAAGGGCATCGAGTTAGGATCTTAAAATTTGATAGCGGTAAAAGGACTCATATACGGAGCCTTGTCCACTGGCCTCGCATCAATTCAGTTTGTATAGAGGTCATAGTAGCTGTCCAAAGTCAGCCTTTGTTTCGAACTCTATTCTTGTTGAAAACTTACTTTAATTTTTACGTATGATGATGATGATGATGATACTTAAGACTTAACTTATTTACTTTTAAACCTTTTGGGAACAATTTACTGACTTAGTAACCTTTGACTTAGGTTGAGGACCTTTCGGACCGACTTACTACGTGCTTACTTATTCGTATCGACTTTACCGCACATTCACTGTGAGTTATAGCTTCCCTTTTTACCTTACTATTGTTGGGACTGAGAATACATGCGCTTTTTATGTTTTACTTACTTGGCACGAGTACTTAAACTTTATATATGTGTGGGTGATATAACGGCACAAATTTTCCCCTTAGCTCGGTAATGTTTAACTATTGGTTTATGAACCGGTAGATGCGCTAGCATTCAACAGGTGTTTAATACTTCGTAAACTTACGCACTTGCCAGATGTACATTTAGGGGTGATATTACTTGTTAAGTTAGTTACCGGGTGCCCACGGATAAGCATATACTTTATCATACTGATTTGAAACGCTGGTTGAAGCACTGAAATCTCGTAGTCAACATTACATTACTGATTACAAACAAACTATAGCTCACCAACATTCGTGTTGACATTTTAAAGCATGTATTTCTCAGATGCTTAGACGTTGTTGCTTCTGCTGTTAGACTTGTTGTTATAGTCTTGGTGTTATAGACTTGCTGTTACAGACTCGCTGTGTTAGACTTGTTTTACTTTGCATTCACAACTTATGTTACATTTGAACAATGGCTTTGTAATGACCTTTGTGTCACGTACTTATGTTTATGCTTTCTATTCGTAGAAGCACGTTATCTTTTGTAAAACATTTGACATTGGTAAAGATGTCAACTTTTGTAAAACATTTGACGTTGGTAAAAATGTCACATTTTCATGAATGCAAAACTTTTTTTAAATAGCATATAGTATTATACCGTGTAACGGACCTGTTGTTGATGATCCATACACGATGGTTTTGTACGGGGCGTCACATTTGGTATCAGAGCCAGGCCACGGACCAAACTTGCACAGCGAGGACGCTGTGTCCCATTAGGGAGGAGGATTGTAACATCCATGTTACATCCGTCCCACATCGGTTGGAGAGCGGAATGAAGCATGCCTTATAAGGGTGTGGAGATCTTTCCTAGCATGACGCGTTTTGGGACCACAAGCGCAGCAGTTCCCATGAGAACTCTGCAGTTAAGCGTGCTCAGGCGAGAGCACTACCAGGATCGGTGACCTCCTGGGAAAGTGCTGGTCATGTGTGGTTGCCAAGAAAAATCCGTGCGCTTACGGGCAATGCGGAAAATATCATGCTACGGGGAACGTTTACCTGGGATGTTACAATGAGTACTCATGTCATATTTCTAGAATAGAGCCAAAGACAACAAAAGAAGCCTTGAAGAATGTTTATTGGGTCATGGCTATGCAAGAAGAGATTCAGCAATTCAATCGTTTGTATATTTGGTGAAATGTCCCGTTCATATAGATTATAAACGTTCCATATTAATTGATTTTGTCGCGAGGTTTTGACCTCTATATGAGACATTTTTCAAAGACTGCATTCATTTTTAAAACAACCATAACTTCTATTTTATCGATAAAGGTTTAAAAAAAAATATTACGTAGATTATCAAATAATGAAAATCTAAAATATACCGTTTACACACGACCATTACATAATGGTTTACAATAAAAATATATTACATCGAAATAAGTTTCTTGAATGCAGTTTTTACACAAAATCATACAAGCATGGACTCCAAATCCTGTCCTTATTTTAGTATGCAACAGCGGAAGCTCTTAATAATCACCTGAGAATAAACATGCTTAAAACGTCAACAAAAATGTTGGTGAGTTATAGGTTTAACCTATATATTATCAAATCATAATAATAGACCACAAGATTTCATTTTTATAACACATCTCATATCAGGCATTTCGCAAACTGCATAGAGATAAAAATCATTCATATGGTGAACACCTGGTAACCGACACTAACAAGATGCATATAGAATATCCCCATCATTCCGGGACACCCATCGGACATGATAAACTCGAAGTACTAAAGCATTCCAAATTCCAAAATGGGGGTTGTTAGTTCCCGTAGATCTACCTTTAGGATTCGCGTCAATTAGGGGCCAGTTCCCTAATTCTTAGGCTACCAAGCTAAAAGGGGCATATTCGGTTTAATAATTCAACCATAGAATGTAGTTTCGATTACTTGTGTCTATTTCTTAAAACATTTATAAAACTACATGCATTCTCATCCCAAAAATATCAGATTTTAAAAGTGGCACTATAACTCACTTTTACAGATTTTTACTTCGTCGGAAAGTAAGACTTGGCCATTGGTCGATTCACGAACCTATAACAAATATGTACATATATATCAAAGTATGTTCAAAATATATTTACAACATTTTTATTACGTTTTAATAATTTGAGTTTGTTAAGTCAGCAGTCCTCGTTAGTAACCTACAACTAGTTGTCCATAGTTAGATGTACAGAAATAAAGCAATATATATTATCTCGAATCAATCCACGACCCAGTGTTTAAAAGTCTCAGACTCGATCACAACTCAAAGTATATATATTATTTTGGAATCAACCTCAACCCTGTATAGCTAACTCAACCATTACTACATATAGAGTGTCTATGGTTGATCCGAAATATATATATAGATGGGTCGATATGATATGTCAAAACATTGTATATGTGTCTATGGTATCCCAAGATTTCATAATATGTATAATACAATATAAATTAGTTAGGATATGTTTAGTCTAAATTTGTTACAAAATTTTCGTAGCTAAAACTAGCAAATTTATCCAATTTTGTTTCACCCGTCATTTCTTCGTTTCTAATCCGTTTTGAGTGATTCAAGTTGCTATGGTTTCATATTAAACTTAAGTTTATGAATCTAAACAGAAAAAGTATAAGTTTATATTCGGAAATATAGGTTACAAGTCATTTTTTAAAGAGGTAGTCATTTCCGTCGAAAGAACGACATCTTGATGACCATTTTGAAAAACATACTTCCACTTTGAGTTTAACCATGATTTTTGGATATAGTTTCATGTTCATAAGAAAAATCATTTTCCCAGAAAAATAACTTTTAAATCAATGTTTATCATAGTTTTTAATTATCAAACCCAAAACAGCCCGCGGTGTTACTACAACGGCGTATGTCCGGTTTTACGGTATTTTTTGTGTTTCCAGGTTTTAAATCATTAAGTTAACATATCATATGGATATAGAACATGTGTTTATTTAATTTTAAAAGTAAAGTTAGAAGGATTAACTTTATTTGCGAACAAGTTTAGAATTAACTAAACTATGTTCTAGTGATTACAAGTTTAAATCTTCGAATAAGATAGTTATATATATATATGAATCGAATGATGTTATGAACATCATTACTACCTCAAGTTTAGTAGGTAAACCTACTGGAAGTAACAAAAATTGATCTAGCTTCAAAGGATTCTTGGATGGCTTGAAAGTTCTTGAAGTAGAATCATGACACGAAAACAAGTTAAAGTAAGATTTCCACTCGAAATAAGATAGTTATAGTTATAGAAATTGAATCAAAGTTTGAATATGAGTATTACCTTGTATTAGAAATATATCTTACTATAAATAAGAAAGATTTCTTGAGCTTAGATGATTACTTGGATTGGATTAGAAAGCTTGGAAGTAATCTTTCAAACTTGATAGTATTCTTGATTTTATGAAACTAGAACTTATAGAATTTATGAAGAACACTTAGAACTTGAAGATAGAACTTGAGAGAGATCAATTAGATTAAGAAAATTGAAGAATAAAAGTGTTTGTAGGTGTTTTTGGTCGTTGATATATGGATTAGATATAAAGGATGTGTAAGTTTGTTTTCATGTAAATAATTCATGAATGATTTATAATATTTTTTGTAATTTTGTGAGTTATTTCATGCTAGTTTCCAAATGATGGTTCCCACATGTTTAATGAATCACATGTTCTACTAAGGAGATAATGATTGAGTGTATATACCAATAGTATATACATCTTACAAGTTGTGTATTGTACGAGTACGAATACGGGTGCATACGAGTAGAATTGTTGATGAAAATGAATGAGGATGTAATTGTAAGCATTTTTGTTAAGTAGAAGTACTTTGATATATGCCATGAAGTCTTCCAAAAGTGTATTAATACATCTTAATACACTATATGTATATACATTTAACTGAGTCGTTAAGTCATTGTTAGTCGTTATATGTAAGTGTTGTTTCGAAATGTTTAAGTTAACGATCTTGTTAAACGTAATTGATCCATTGTTATTACACTTAAATGAGATGTTAAATTGTTATGTTAACATGTTAACATGGTGTATTAATATATCTTAATATCATATATATATATATGTGTAAAATACTATTACAATGATAATCGTTACATATATGTATTGTTTCAAAATCCTTAAGTTAGTAGTCTTATAACGACTCTCATTTTTTTCCATTCTATATTTCTCATTTTTCCATTCAATACTTTTCCTTATTAAATGCCCAATAAAATAATTAAACTTAATAAGAAAACTTTAATCGATAAAGGTTAAGCGTTAAGAATTATAAAATACGATAATTAACTTTGTACATTAATTGACAAGTTAATAAAAATAATAAGTTAATAAACTTTTGAGAGTAAATAAATAGCTAAAAATACTTGTGTAATTAAAATGAATAAACTTGAATAATTAAGGATTATTAAGCTAAATTAAAATACACGGACTTAAGTGAAAATATTAAAACCCTAGCTCATAAAACCCTAGCCAATTTCGAAGGGCAAAATTACCCTTCTACCCCTCCAAATTTTCGGCAGCCTTACCACCATAACCCCCTCATCATGCCTACTTGTTCCCTAAGTAATTCCTTATTAAAACCTAATTCTAGAATGCTCCTATCCTCCCTATAAATAGACCGCTAGGCTAAACCATTCCATGTACCAAATCATAAACAAATCCCTCACTCAAAAATCTCTATCTCCCTCTCCAATTTTTGGCCAAAACCGAAAATTTACCACCACCACCATCGAAATCCTCAAGGGTTTCCAAGTGATCTTCAAGTGTTCTTCTCGTTCTTCATAATCTTCAAGAATCTTCAAGGTGTTCTTCAAGATATTCAAGGCTTTGATCTTTCATCTTCATCAAGTTCTTCTTTTCTTCGTTAGTCATCTTCAAATCTTCAAAGGTATAACATAAAACCCTAATTTATTTTCTTAAATCTTTGATCTTTGTTTTAATCTATACTCACATAAAATCATAAACACATAAATATAAGAACAAGCCTAGATCTATACATGTAAAAAAAAATATAAATATATATATGTATGTATAATGTCGACTAAAAAAAAAGGGGAAACTTTGATCTTAAAACCCTAGGTTATTACATGGAAGATTTGTTTGTGGTTAATTAAGGAAACAAAATAACTATATGTACATATACATATATATCGACACATATACATATATACTTGTAAAAAATAAATTTTTATATACATATACACGACATTATATATGTATACATACTAAAACCCTAAATCCTAATTTAACTTATACTACTTTAATTAAAACCCTACATTTATTAAAAACCTAATTAATTATTAAACCCTAATTCATTAAACCTAACCCTAATTATTTAATACCATTTTAATTATTAAACCCTAATCATTACCTAATCATTACTGTAGTAACCCGAACTTTTCCATGTTTATATATATATTAAATGAAATTTTTATTTACATGATTAAGTGTTTCCAACATATTAAGCAATCAAACTTGTTAAGACTTGATTAATTGAAATAGGTTTCTTATAGACAATTGACCACCCAAGTTGACCGGCGATTCACGAACGTTAAAACTTGTAAAAACTATATGTTGACATATATATGGATATATATATAGTTAACATGATATTATGATAAGTAAACATATCATTAAGTATATTAGCAATGAACTATATATGTAAAAACAAGACTACTAAATTAATGATTTTGAAACGAGACATATATGTAACGATTATCGTTGTAACGACATTTAATGTATATATATATCATATTAAGATATATTAATACATCATGATATCATGATAATGTAATAATTTAACAAATCATTTGATTTAATAAACAATGGGTTAACAACATTTAACAAGATCGTTAACCTAAAGGTTTCAAAACAACACTTACATGTAACGACTAACGATGACTTAACGACTCAGTTAAAATGTATATACATGTAGTGTTTTAATATGTATTATACACTTTTGAAAGACTTCAAGACACTTATCAAAATACTTCTACTTAACAAAAATTCTTACAATTACATCCTCGTTCAGTTTCATCAACAATTCTACTCGTATGCACCCGTATTCGTACTCGTACAATTCACAACTTTTAGATGTATGTACTATTGGTATATACACTCCAATGATTAGCTCTTAGCAATCCATGTGAGTTATCTAACACATGTGGGAACCATAATTTGGTAACTAGCATGAAATATCTCATAAAATTACAAAAACATGAGTAATCATTCATGACTTATTTACATGAAAACAAAATTACATATCCTATATATCTAATCCATACACCAACGACCAAAAACACCTACAAACACTTTAATTATTTAATTTTCTTCATCTAATTGATCTCTCTCAAGTTCTATCTTCAAGTTCTAAGTGTTCTTCATAAATTCTACAAGTTCTAGTTTCATAAAATCAAGAATACTTCCAAGTTTGCTAGCTTACTTCCAATCTTGTAGAGTGATCATCCAACTTCAAGAAATCTTTCTTATTTACAGTAAGATATCTTTCTAATACAATGTAATACTCATATTCAAACTTTGATTCAATTTCTATAACTATAACAATCTTATTTCGAGTGGAAATCTTACTTGAACTTGTTTTCGTGTCATGATTCTGCTTCAAGAACTTTCAAGCCATCCAAGGATCCTTTGAAGCTAGATACATTTTTCTCATTTCCAGTAGCTTTATCCAGAAAACTTGAGGTAGTAATGATGTTCATAACATCATTCGATTCATACATATAAAGCTATCTTATTCGAAGGTTTAAACTTGTAATCACTAGAACATAGTTTAGTTAATTCTAAACTTGTTCGCAAACAAAAGTTAATCCTTCTAACTTGAATTTTAAAATCAACTAAACACATGTTCTATATCTATATGATATGCTAACTTAATGATTTAAAACCTGGAAACACGAAGAACACTGTAAAACCGGACATACGCCGTCGTAGTAACACCGCGGACTGTTTTGGGTTAGTTAATCCAAAACTATGATAAACTTTGATTTAAAAGTTGTTCTTCTGGAAAAATTATTTTTCTTATGAACATGAAACTATATCCAAAAATCATGATTAAACTCAAAGTGGAAGTATGTTTTCTAAAATGGTCATCTAGACGTCGTTCTTTCGACTGAAATGACTACCTTTACAAAAATAACTTGTAACTTATATTTCTGACTATAAACCTGTAACAACCCAAACCAAACCACGACAAAACCCGTTAATTTTTACAACAAAAAAAAAATCCTGAACAGCATACCCGCGCGCCGCGCCCCCTACCTGGCGCTGCGCCAAAACGGGCTGTCCCCGGGACTTTTAAGTGCGAAAAAGATAAGCGAGTTCCCGACACATTTAACCAAAACGCTTTTAGACACAAGTTTATATATGTTAAACTAGCACATAAGTAAGGTGTGAACGAGTTTTACAAAGCGGGGCCCACATCGACCCAAATTACCACTTAAGTACCAATTACACGTTTTTGACCATAAGACTTTTAAAACACAATAAAGCCGAGCATGGCGATCGGGGATACGCTACCCAATCCTAAACAATCCAGAAGCAAGTCTCTAAGCAACTATGCAAGTCTTCTAGTCCTCGCGCTTACCCGAGCCACCGTCCGCATGCAATCTATAAAAAAGTCAACAACGAGAGGGTAAGCTAACGCTTAGTGAGTGATAATATACTACATACATATATATGTATAAAATGAATACGCCACCCAAATAACAAATACCGCATACCGAACGTCCAAGCATAAAGGCAAGCTAGTCTAGGCGTACCGTACAAACACTAAGCACCAAGCTAATAATATCAACAAATATAAGTTCACAGTAACGATGTGAACGATGCCAATTAGCTACACCCATAAGGTTAGCCACATAACGACAATGCAACATTATACGTATACAATATACATATATAACAACGCGTAAAAACACCCAAGGTTAACCATAACGCTATGGTGCTACCGGCTCGTGGTTCACACCATACGCATTTGAGTCTCACTCGTTTATAGTGCTACCGGCTCGTGGTTCACACTCGATGCTACCGGCTCGTGGTTCACATCAATTACTTTATAGTGCTACCGGCTCGTGGTTCACACTCGATGCTACCGGCTCGTGGTTCACATCAATTATTTTATAGTGCTACCGGCTCGTGGTTCACACTTGATGCTACCGGCTGGTGGTTCACATCAATTATTTTATAGTGCTACCGGCTCGTGGTTCACACTCGATGCTACCATAACATCCACAAACAAATACGCCCTAAACATGAACGCATAATTATTCCACTCACAATAATAACCCTTCGCCATTGGGGTTATATAATCCACATCACACGCCCATGTGATAACGTACACACAAAGTGTGCACCTCGTCAAAGGTGGTCAGCCAAAACACACAACCGTGCCAATTGGACTTATACACAAGTCCATCAAATCCACCTATATGTGAAGTGAGCTCTATAACCAAGAAACACTTCAACCCGACCTGCACCCATCCTACACATACATATGCACATAGGATATTAACACTCACCTTGAAGTCTTGAAGAAAGCTTCCAAGTAAACCGCAACTCGCCAATGGAAAATACCTATTCCATTATCACAATTACAACAATACACTTAGAGTGGATTTACAAATCAACCCAATTCGTCACTTAGTGTAATTTCGACCCAAATGCACTTCCAAGCACAAACCGTGCCCAAAACTAACCAATAATCACTAACACAAGTGAGAATGGTCCTAATATGCCAATTAAACCCGAACTCAAGTGTTAAACACGTGTCATACCAATTTTGACACTTAAACCGTAATTTTGACCCATTAAGTCAAAATCTCACCATTTACAAGTTTTAACACCAAAACACATTTAACTTGGTTTTATACTTCAACTTAATCCATTTCAAGTTTATAAACCGCATTAAATCGCCAATTGGGTTATAATCACCACCAAACCCTAATTTGACCCAAAGTCAAAGTTAGTCAACAAAATAACCTTAAATGGGTTTCAATACTTTCATAATCACTAACTTAAGTGATTAAACTCAATTTCAAGTCCTAAACATGGCCAATTAGTTCACCAACCCAAAATCCACCAACAATTAACAATAAACCCAATTACTAGCTTCACTAAACCCATTTCATCACCTAAAAGGGTTTTACCACAAACTAACTCAAAACCCTAACTTGAATATCAAATCAAATAGATGAAATTCGGAGTTTGAGCTTACCAATACTACCACAACGTAGCTAGGAACGAAAGGAACAACTTTAGAACTCGAGCTTTTGATCAATTCGGCCTCCTTCTTCACCAAAACCCTAAATCTCTCTCTAGAATCTCTCTCTCTCTCTCTCTCTAGATAGTTGGGAGTGATGAATGGATGTGAAAATGATCCAAAACTGATCCAAACCAGCTAATGTGGCTCACAAATCCGGCCCCAAGTGAAATTACCCAATTACCCTTCATTTAAACCAATTTAAAACAAAGGATTCTGTCAGCGCCAAATGGCGCGGCGCGCCCCAAACCCGCGCGGCGCGCGACCCTACTGAAACAGTTTCTTTTGCATTTTAATTTATATACAATAAAACCCACACCCTTGAACACCATAATACACAAGTATACAAGATAAATATTCGGGTCTTACAACTCTCCCCCACTTAAACTCGATCACGTCCTCGTGATCCTCGTCACTTAACCAAACGGACCACACTCCACGGTCCTTAAACATACGTCCCAATCCTACTTTCCTAGGCAACTCTTCCCAATGAATCACCTCTAACAACCAAAATCGTCACACGCGATTTAACAAATCACAATCCGAGCACTAAAACCATGCTCAATCCCTCACATCGGGAAACTCCACCAATCTCGAACCGAAATATCAACCCTATAGTGTACCCTTTCCAAGTACAATGCTAAAAACAACCAAATATCGACCTAAGGTCAACAACCCGAAACGATGAAGACCGAACCAAACGAACCCTTACGGATTACACCAATCACTAAACATCCCTTGTAGTGCGCCATACGACCAATACACAACTACCGTAACATCATAATACAACGGCTAGAACCGATAGCGCCCAAAACGACCATGGAAACGCAAAACCCAAGGTGTACGAAATCAACCATCGTCACATCCGTAACAAACATGTGAGCGAAACACGGCTATCGCCTCACTAATCCCACAACATGGTCCTCACGACCCCACCATCGACGTATAAAACGACCGATAGTTCCCGCAACATGGTCCTTACGACCCTACCATTGGTGTATCAAACAACCAATAGATCACACGACACGAAGGCTGGCCGAAAACATACGCGCCCTAGTGAATCCGAACTACACGAGATTCAATCCAATAAGATGACCGAACTACACGCGTCATCGTGAATCCGAAACCACACGCGATTCACAATCTCAACATAGGAATGGTACTCGCATTTCCCACCGGTACTCGCATTTCCCGATAGTGTTACACCATACCGACATAACACTACTCCCTTGATGAAGTCAGCGGACCCGAAGATCATGCTTCACCGATCACAACACCACGCTCATGATGAAGTCAGCGGACCCCGAAAGTCATGCTCCACCAATCACGTATTCCCATGATGAAGTCAGCGGACCCTAAAGATCATGCTTCATCAAACAACCATACCATAATCGAGCAAGAACCACCTATACCAAACATAGGTACCAAACAATAATTCTCAACAAGAGAACCCGACACACACCTCCCTTAACCGGAGGATTTCACCTTGCTCGCCAAACACGTCCATTATCTCTCAACGAGATTTACCACGTTACCACCTCGGTGATGATTCAAATCCAAACCATAAGTACAATTTATCCAAAATTGTACTCTACCACAAATCGACCAAATCTAGGTCTCGACAACATTTTCCGGATCTACCAAAAGCATCATCCGAAATCTCACACTAAAACTTCCTCGTGCGGGAGTGTAACTCCCCCACTTAGAACCACGTTCCATATCCACAACTCGTACAACCGCACAATGCTACCACAGGTAGACTTTACCAACAATTGAGCTCACACGACCCATTACCAAATCTTACTCCAACCTTGAACACACGAAGGATTTTAACCAACCCCTAAACACTTTGTACGAAAAGTGTACCGCAACACAATCGGAGTCGAACACCACGCTAGTAGGTATAAAAGAGGCAACTAATGTCGCGTCATAAAGACTCCATTACCAACACACATCGAGATTTAAAACACTCGATCTCAAGGGTTCCAACCAACCGACGAACCTCATGATTTGTCACTTCAACATCAAAGCGAACACGCGCTTAACAACCAAACACCAAAACCATTTCCGTGGCTTGGTAGAAACGTTTCCCAAATACTAAGGAATGCTTGGTTGCACCAAGTCTTACGCCCTTCGCCCGTCAATCAATCATCAACATAGGGTACTTCCATTAGGAACGTCACCCATAGCATAACATGAACAACAAAGGCACGCAACTTAAACTCAAACGGCATTTGATAAATAATCAGAAGACATATTTATCAAAATTAAACGTACCTTAACGTCTCCTGGCCGCACCCGTCCCCGCTAACTTGGGACATTCCGACTTACGATGTCCTTCTTTTTGGCAATTGAAGCACACCATACCATCACCCTTTGGTACCGAACATTCCCAAGACTTGTGACCCCTCACGCCACAATTGTAACATCTAACCGCACTAGAATCCGACATACCCGTTCGCGTACCACCCGTGCTCACACTCGAACCCTTGGCCCTCTTACTCGGAGCACCATAAGAAACGACCCTTCGCTCACTTGAAGGTTCACCCTTTTTCGATCGTGAATACGACTCGAAACCTCTAGCCAAGTCGAATAATTCTGAAAACGATTTCGCTTGACCCCGACTAATTTTACTTTTCAAGTCATCATTCAAGGTCCGATAGAAATCCCCCATCAACAAACGATCATTCCCCAAATACTCCGGACAAAAACGAGCCTTCGCCATGAAGGTCGTCTTGAGAGTACTCAAATCCATAGATCCTTGTCGCAAATTTCGCAACTCATTACGCAATTCCCACAAATCGGCCGAAGTCCGGAACTCCTCGAATAATTCCTCCTTAAAGTCGTCCCACGATAAAGCCATAAACGTCTCGCCACCGACAAGATCAATCTTACCATCCAACCAATCCCTTGCCCTACCCCGCAACAAACTCGTAGCGAGTCTCGTCTTTCTCTCGGGAGGGCAATCAATAGTACGGAAACACCCTTCGACGTCTGAAATCCAAGTTGTGCTTACCAAAGGATCCGACTTTCCGTCATACATCGGGGGTTTAGTCCTCATGAAGCTCTTAAGATAACGATCCATTTCACCACTACTTTGAAGTTCGGAATACCTCCTTTCCATTCTTTCTTCTAACGCACCCATTTGCTCCGCAACGGCGGCCGCAACCCTAGCGTTAAACTCCACGTCATTCGCCTCAGTCTCGTTTCGCGTCGTCATTCTAAAGAATGCAAAACGATTAGTCCACGAACGTGTAAAACCGTACGCACGACACAGCCCCATCTTGCTAAACACTCATCGTACATCACTTGTTAGACACGATTTGCACCCGTAATAAGGTTTGCAAGTTCTTATTACGCACACATGCCGCATCGACTCGTTAGTACAACGACCGTCTCGCTCGATGATATACACAAACACAACCAAAATTCTACGCGGTACAAACACACGCGAGAATTATTATCACAACACAACAATATATTAATAATATCCACATTACTAATATAAACGTTAGTCAACCTATAGCCAAGGCACTAACCAAACCCATTCCGACCTGTAATCCTACAAGTCCCGCAACAATTTAAGCACACACAAGTCTAAGTCTAGGCACCTATCTCAAGTCACCTAAATCCCTTAGACCATGCTCTGATACCACTTGTAACAACCCAAACCAAGCCACAACAAAACCCGTTAATTTTCACAACAACAACAAAAAAAAATCCTGAACAGCATACCCGCCCGCCGCTCCCCCTACCTGGCGCGCCGCGCCAAAACGGGCTATCCCCGGGACTTTTAAGTGCGAAAAAGATAAGCGAGTTCCCGACACATTTAACCAAAACACTTTTAGACACAAGTTTATATATGTTAAACTAGCACATAACTAAGGTGTGAACGAGTTTAACAAAGCGGGGCCCACATCGACCCAAATTACCACTTAAGTACCAATTACACGTTTTTGACCATAAGACTTTTAATACACAATAAAGCCGAGCATGGTGATCGGGGATACGCTACCCAATCCTAAACAATCCAGAAGCAAGTCTCTAAGCAACTATGCAAGTCTTCTAGTCCTCGCGCTTACCCGAGCCACCGTCCGCATGCAATCTATAAAAAAGTCAACAACGAGAGGGTAAGCTAACGCTTAGTGAGTGATAATATACTACATACATATATATGTATAAAATGAATACGCCACCCAAATAACAAATACCGCATACCGAACGTCCAAGCATAAAGGCAAGCTAGTCTAGGCGTACCGTACAAACACTAAGCACCAAGCTAATAATATCAACAAATATAAGTTCACAGTAACGATGTGAACGATGCCAATTAGCTACACCCATAAGGTTAGCCACATAACGACAATGAAACATTATACGTATACAATATACATATATAACAACGCGTAAAAACACCCAAGGTTAACCATAACGCTATGGTGCTACCGGCTCGTGGTTCACACCATACGCATTTGAGTCTCACTCGTTTATAGTGCTACCGGCTCGTGGTTCACACTCGATGCTACCGGCTCGTGGTTCACATCAATTACTTTATAGTGCTACTGGCTCGTGGTTCACACTCGATGCTACCGGCTCGTGGTTCACATCAATTATTTTATAGTGCTACCGGCTCGTAGTTCACACTCGATGCTACCGGCTCGTGGTTCACATCAATTATTTTATAGTGCTACCAGCTCGTGGTTCACACTCGATGCTACCATAACATCCACAAACAAATACGCCCTAAACATGAACGCATAATTATTCCACTCGCAATAATAACCCTTCGCCATTGGGGTTATATAATCCACATCACACGCCCATGTGATAACGTACACACAAAGTGTGCACCTCGTCAAAGGTGGTCAACCAAAACGCACAACCGTGCCAATTGGACTTATACACAAGTCCATCAAATCCACCTATATGTGAAGTGAGCTCTATAACCAAGAAACACTTCAACCCGACCCGCACCCATCCTACACATACATATGCACATAGGATATTAACACTCACCTTGAAGTCTTGAAGAAAGCTTCCAAGTAAACCGCAACTCGCCAATGGAAAATACCTATTCCATTATCACAATTACAACAATACACTTAGAGTGGATTTACAAATCAACCCAATTCGTCACTTAGTGTAATTTCGACCCAAATGCACTTCCAAGCACAAACCGTGCCCAAAACTAACCAATAATCACTAACACAAGTGAGAATGGTCCTAATATGCCAATTAAACCCGAACTCAAGTGTTAAACACGTGTCATACCCATTTTGACACTTAAACCCTAATTTTGACCCATTAAGTCAAAATCTCACCATTTACAAGTTTTAACACCAAAACACATTTAACTTGGTTTTATACTTCAACTTAATCCATTTCAAGTTTATAAACCGCATTAAATCGCCAATTGGGTCATAATCACCACCAAACCCTAATTTAACCCAAAGTCAAAGTTAGTCAACAAAATAACCTTAAATGGGTTTCAATACTTTCATAATCACTAACTTAAGTGATTAAACTCAATTTCAAGTCCTAAACATGGCCAATTAGTTCACCAACCCAAAATCCACCAACAATTAACAATAAACCCAATTACTAGCTTCACTAAACCCATTTCATCACCTAAAAGGGTTTTACCACAAACTAACTCAAAACCCTAACTTGAATATCAAATCAAATAGATGAAATTCGGAGTTTGAGCTTACCAATACTACCACAACGTAGCTAGGAACGAAAGGAACAACTTTAGAACTCGAGCTTTTGATCAATTCGGCCTCCTTCTTCACCAAAACCCTAAATCTCTCTCTAGAATCTCTCTCTCTCTCTAGATAGTTGGGAGTGATGAATGGATGTGAAAATGATCCAAAACTGATCCAAACCAGCTAATGTGGCTCACAAATCCGGCCCCAAGTGAAATTACCCAATTACCCTTCATTTAAACCAATTTCAAACAAAGGATTCTGTCAGCGCCAAATGGCGCGGCGCGCCCCAAACCCGCGCGGCGCGCGACCCTACTGAAACAGTTTCTTTTGCATTTTAATTTATATACAATAAAACCCACACCCTTGAACACCATAATACACAAGTATACAAGATAAATATTCGGGTCTTACAAAACCTATAATTTTTCTGTTTAGATTCATAAAATAGAGTTCAATATGAAACCATAGAAATTTGATTCACTCAAAACGGATTTAAAATGAAGAAGTTATGGGTAAAACAAGATTGGATAATTTTTTCTTGTTGTAGCAACGTGAAAATTGGTAACAAATCTATATTAATCATATCCTAGCTAAATTATTTTTATTATACATGTATTCTAATATATTATGTAATCTTGGGATACCATAGACACGTATGCAAATGTTTTGACATATCATATCGACCCATGTGTATATATTATTTGGAACAACCATAGACACTCTATATGCAGTAATGTGGGAGTTAGCTATACAGGGTTGAGGTTGATTCCAAAAATATATATACTTTGAGTTGTGATCTAGCCTGAGACGTGTATACACTGGGTCGTAGATTAATTCAAGATAATATATATCAATTTTTTCTGTACATCTAACGTTGGACAACTAGTTGTAGGTTACTAACGAGGACAGTTGACTTAATAAACTTAAAACATCAAAATGTATTAAAAGTGTTGTAAATATATTTTGAATATACTTTGATATATATGTACATATTTGTTATAGGTTCATGAATCAACCATTGGCCAAGTCTTACTTCCCGACGAAGTAAAAATATGTGAAAGTGAGTTATAGTCCCACTTTTAAAATCTAATATTTTTAGGATGAGAATACATGCAGTTTTTATAAATGATTTACAAAATAGACACAAGTACGTGAAACTACATTCTATGGTTGAATTATCGAAATCGAATATGCCCCTTTTTATTAAGTCTGGTAATCTAAGAATTAGGAAACATACACCCTAATTGACGCGAATCCTAAAGATAGATCTATTGGGCCTAACAAACCCCATCCAAAGTACCGGATGCTTTAGTACTTCGAAATTTATATCATATCCGAAGGGTGTCCCAGAATGATGGGGATATTCTTATATATGCATCTTGTTAATGTTGGTTACCAGGTGTTCACCATATGAATGATTTTTATTTCTATGTATGGGATGTGTATTGAAATATGAAATCTTGTGGTCTATTGTTACGATTTGATATATATATATATATATATATATATATATATATATATATATATATATATATATATATATATATATATATATATATATATATATATATATATATATATATAGGTTAAACCTATAACTCACCAACATTTTTGTTGACGTTTAAAGCATGTCTATTCTCAGGTGAATACTAAGAGCTTCCGCTGTTGCATACTAAAATAAGGACAAGATTTGGAGTCCATGTTTGTATGATATTGTGTAAAAACTGCATTTAAGAAACATATGTCGATGTAATATATTTCTATTGTAAATCATTATGTAATGGTCGTGTGTAAACAGTATATTTTAGATTATCATTATTTGATAATCTACATAATGCTTTTGAAACCTTTATTGATAAAATAAAGGTTATGGTTGTTTTAAAAATGAATGCAGTCTTTGAAAAACGTCTCATATAGAGGTCAAAACCTCACAACGAAATCAATTAATATGGAACGTTTATAATCAATATGAACGGGACATTTCAGTTGGTATCCGAGCGTTGGTCTTAGAGAACCAGAATTTTGCATTAGTGTGTCTTATCGAGTTTGTTAAGATGCATTAGTGAGTCTGGACTTCGACCGTGTTTACTTGAAAAATGATTGCTTAACAAATTTTGTTGGAAACTATATATTTTTAACTTGTGAATATTATGTGATATATTAATCTCTTAATTTGTTTGATATTATGTGATAGATGTCTACCTCTAGAACAAGTCCCATTGACTCACCTAATAATAATGAAGAGTCAAATATAAATTGGAATGATTCGTGGACTGATTCACAAGTTCCCGAAGAGGAACCGGAAGAAGAGTCGGAACTGGAAGAAGAATCGGAACCGGAAAAAGAATCGGAACCAGAAGAAGAAATAGAACCAGTGGGGGAAATAATAAAACGGTTAAGTAGAAGAAAATCCTCAACCAATCGACCAAAGTTAATTATGGTCAATGGTGTTTCCGCCAAGGAAGCAAAGTATTGGGAGGATTACCAATTCTCCGATGAATCAGATCCCGACAAGGATTCTGATGATGTTATAGAAATTACCCCAACACAATTTAATAAGGCAAAAGAGAACAATAAGGGAAAGGGCATAAAAATAGAGAAATTTGATTCCAAACCCGATGAACTTTATATGTATCGTCAACACCCGTATTTCTTAAGTTGTGACAATAACCCTGGAACCTCTAAACCACCAGGTTTTTCTAAACCAATGTGGAAAACGACGGCTCGTATTAGGGGAACATCATATATCCCTAGAAACTTGGCAAAACGAACCAAAACCGAAGAAGAATAAACGAGCGAGTCGGAATAAGATAGTTGTATTCGTGTGGTGTAATATATTTAATATAGTGTGCTTATGCTTTATGATATATGTAAAAATTACTTGTATTAATAAGTATTATTTTTTTATGAATCTAACTCTTGTCTATTTTACAGTTTAAAAACATAAAATGGATAAACAACCCAATATTTTAAGAGACCTTACCGGAGACATGATTGATGAAATCTTGTCTAGAGTCGGTCAGAATTCCTCGGCACAACTATTTAAGGCGAGATCAGTTTGTAAGACATTCGAAGAACGTTCCAAGAATGCCTTGATTTATAAAAGGCTTTCGTTCGAAAGATGGGGGATATCACATTGGGAAATCCATAAGTTACGATGTGTTTAATTTGACGCATATATTGCGGGGAACCCAAATGCTATTTTACGCAACGGGTTAAGAAATTATTTTGACTCAATATATCCGAATATAGGATTTCGTGATTTAGAAAAAGTGGCTAACATGCAACATAAAGAAGCATGTTATGCTTATGGGTTAGTAATGTTGGCTTCTCACCAAAGTGAAAACAAGAACATCGGGCTACAACTATTAAACAAAACGTTCCCACAAGTGACGGAGTCGGTAATTGGGGTAAGAAATGAGGTTTTTAGATTGTTACGGGACTGTTGAACATTACGTAACCCTCGTCCCTTTGACGATGTTTCAACACGCTGTCTTATCAACGGCCATAACAGTTATGTTCCACAAGACCAAGGATGGGAAGTAGTCCTAGTAAAACCAGAATGCATGACTTGTTTTTGGACGTATGAATTACGTGTCTTTATTGCCTTTACTGAACGACTTATGTACTAGCTAGAATTATCTTCACAACTATCTTGTATCAAAGTTATTGTGTGCTATATTTCATGCTATATGTAAAATAAGCGGTATTGTAAGTTTGTAAAATATTGTGTAAAAGTTTGAACGCGAAATATTATTATAATCAGTTTTTCATATAGAATTGTAGTAGTTGAATTGTATATTAGCTACTAAGTATGAACTTAAAGGGTAGGTACTACCCGAATTTAAACTTATAAAACGCTAATATGAAGAAAAAGCTTTTATAAATGAGTTCATATTATGCTACGAGATACTATTGACTACTCTTAATATTCTGTATGATTAACTTGTTTCATTTGACTATTTGAAGGAAATGGCACCGACTACTCGACAAACCATGAATATGAGCGAAGAGGAATTTCGTACCTTTCTTGCTGCAAACATAGCCGCAGTACAGGCTGCGCTACATACCAACAATAACTCCGAATCTAGTAATGCAGCTAACGGCGCAAGAAATCGTGTAGGATGCACCTATAAAGAATTCACTGCCTGCAAACCTTTGGAATTTGATGGAACAGAAGGACCGATCGGATTGAAACGGTGGACCAAGAAGGTCGAATCGGTGTTTGCCATAAGTAAGTGTACTGAAGAGGAAAAAGTAAAGTACGCTACGCATACCTTCACAGGTACTGCGTTAACATGGTGGAATACCTATCTAGAGCAAGTGGGACAAGATGATGCTTACGCACTACCGTGGTCAGCATTCAAGCACTTGATGAATGAGAAGTACCGTCCCAGAACCGAGGTCAATAAGCTCAAGATAGAACTTAGAGGGTTACGAACCCAAGGATTTGATATTACCACGTACGAAAGACGATTCACAGAATTGTGCCTATTGTGTCCGAGAGCGTTCGAAGATGAGGAAGAGAAGATCGACGCGTTTGTGAAAGGATTACCGGAAAGAATCCAAGAATATATAAGTTCATACCAGCCCGCCTCCATACAACAGGCATGTAGAATGGCTCACAAACTAGTGAACCAGATTGAGGAAAGAATTAAAGAACAGGCGGCTGAAGAGGCCAATGTGAAGCAAGTCAAAAGAAAGTGGGAGGAAAACGGTGATAAGAATCACCAATACAACAACAACAGCAATTACAACAATAATCGCAACAACTATCCCAACAATCGCAACATCAATCGCAACTACAACAAATGGCCTAACAACAACAACAACAACAACAACAACAACAACAACAACAACAACAACAACGACAACAACAACAACAACAACAACAACAACAACAACTACAACAATCATCCCAACAACAATAACAACCGCAACAACAACAACAATTAGAAGCAGCTATGCCAAAGGTGTGAAAAGTATCACTCGGGGTTCTGCACCAAATTTTGCAACAAGTGTAAAAGAAATGGTCATAGCGCGGCGAAGTGTGAGGTCTACGGACCAGGGGTTAACAGAACGAAAGGAACAAATGGTGTCGGAACGAGTAATGGTGGAGCAAGTAGTGTCGGAGCAAGTTATGCCAATGTAGTTTGTTATAAATGCGGAAAACCGGGCAACATTATTAGAAATTGCCCGAACCAGGAGAACATGAATGGACAAGGCCGTGGAAGAGTTTTCAATATTAATGCGGCATAGGCACAGGAAGACCCGGAGCTTGTTACGGGTACGTTTCTTATTGACAATAAATCTGCTTACGTTTTATTTGATTCGGGTGCGGATAGAAGCTATATGAGTAGAGATTTTTGTGCTAAATTAAGTTGTCCATTAACGCCGTTGGATAGTAAATGTTTACTCGAATTAGCAAACTGTAAATTAATTTCAGCAGATTATATATGCCGGAATCGAAAAATTAAACTAGGTAGCGAAATATTTAAGATTGATTTGATACCAGTAGAGTTAGGGAGTTTTGATGTAATAGTTGGCATGGACTGGCTGAAGAAGGTGAAAGCAGAGATCGTATGTTATAAAAATGCAATTCGCATTGTACGAGAAGAAGGAGAACCCTTAATGGTGTACGGAGAAAAGGGCAACACGAAGCTACATCTTATTAGTAATTTGAAGGCACAAAAACTGATAAGAAAAGGTTGCTATGCTGTTCTAGCACACGTCGAGAAAGTACAAATTGAAGAAAAGAGCATCAATGATGTTCCCTTCGCAAAAGAATTTCCCGATGTATTTTTGAAAGAATTACCGGGACTACCTCCACATTGATCTGTTGAATTTCAAATAGATCTTGTACCAGGAGCTGCACCAATAGCTCGTGCTCCTTATAGACTCGCACCCAGCGAGATAAAAGAACTGCAAAGCCAACTGCAAGAACTATTAGAACGTGGTTTCATTCGAACAAGCACATCACTATGGGGAGCTCCTGTTTTGTTTGTCAAGAAGAAGGATGGTACATTTAGGTTGTGTATTGACTACAGAGAGTTGAACAAACTTACCATCAAAAACCATTATCCACTGCCGAGAATTGACGACTTATTTGATCAACTACAAGGCTCGTTGGTTTATTCAAAGATCGATTTACGTTCTGGATATCATCAAATGCGAGTAAAGGAGGATGATATTCCAAAAACTGCTTTTAGGACGCGTTATGGTCATTACGAGTTTATGGTTATGCCGTTTGGATTGACTAATGCACCAGCTGTGTTCATGGACCTTATGAACCGAGTGTGTGGGCCATATCTTGACAAGTTTGTCATTGTTTTCATCGATGACATACTTATTTACTCAAAGAATGATCAAGAGCACGAAGAACATTTGAGAAAAGTGCTAGAAGTATTGAGGAAAGAAAAGTTGTACGCTAAGTTTTCAAAGTGTGCATTTTGGTTGGAAGAAGTTCAATTCCTCGGTCACATAGTGAACAAAGAAGATATCCAGGTGGACCCGGCAAAGATCGAAACCGTTGAAAAGTGGAAAACCCCAAAAACTCCTAAGCATATACGTCAATTTTTAGGATTGGCTGGTTACTACAGAAGATTCATCCAAGATTTTTCCAAAATAGCAAAACCCTTGACTGCATTAATGCATAAAGGGAAGAAATTTGAATGGAAGGATGAACAAGAGAAGGCGTTTCAATTATTGAAGAAAAATCTAACTACGGCACCTATATTGTCATTGCCTGAAGGGAATGATGATTTTGTGATTTATTGTGACGCATCAAAGCAAGGTCTCGGTTGTGTATTAATGCAACGAACGAAGGTGATTGCTTATGCGTCTAGATAATTAAAGATTCACGAACAAAATTATACGACGCATGATTTGGAATTAGGCGCGGTTGTTTTTGCATTAAAGACTTGGAGGTGAAGGTATTTCGTATGCCCGAGAGACATATTAAATTAATGTGGCTAATGTGTTATGATCCAAGTCGGGTCATACCCAATAAAAAACTTACCGACACCTTATACGTATTTAATCTTAACGATTGGATCATTGATTAAATACGCGTCACTTGAAACTTAAGAAAAATGGTTTTCTTAAATATTACTTGATGTGTATATATATATATATATATTATGGAATAATTTATATAATTTGGATTTAATTATTTATAGGTTAAATAATTAATAAATTTATGTTACATTTTATATAAATGGGTTTTATATAATAAAAATGTACATAAAAATTATATAGAAGTTTTATAAATTAGTTTTTATAAAATCTAACTTTTATAAAACTAATAATATAAAACAAAATTGGAAGTGGCATTGGAGCCTTAAACTAGCATGCATTTGACTAGGCTTTAAGTGGTTACTTCCACATATTCCTTAAGCATATGAACCAAGACTTCTTGGAGACTTCACAACACATGCATACACATCAAAACAAGCAAAAAAACTGCATTAAACTCTCTCACTTTCTGCTGAACAGGCCGTGGCCTTTGTGAGAGTGTAAGGTGTTCTTTTTTTTTTTTTGCAAGCAATATTCAAGTGCAAGTAAATCCTAACTAAGGCTAGGTGTTGGTGCATAAGTTTGGGGTATAACTACTTGAGGTTTCATCCATTTGAAGCTCTATTCTTCATCATCATCTTCATCATCAACTACATAGCTTGGAGAAGGTATAATCTCTTATCTATCTTGTAGTTTGTAAGTATGTTTCACAACTTGATCCTAATTGGGATTTAACTTTAATTGGTTAAAGTTTAATAAATCTAAAATTGGTAATTAACATGCTTCCGCTTTCTTAATTCTTAAAATGGTTTAAGTATATTATGAACTTGTTAAATCCCAACAATCGTATCTAGAGCCGAAGTTGATGGAATATGCTTCGAGATGATTTATTAAACCCACTATAATTTTGCATTCTATGAACATGCATGAAGTAGAATGTAAAATTTTCAGTTTTGGGTGGTTTGTCATTTTGGCCAAAATCACTTGTGATTCTGTACTGCCAATCACTTGTGATTCTGTACTGCCGATCACTTGTGATTCTGTACTGCCAATCACTTGTGATTCTGTACTACCAATCACTTGTGATTCTGTATTGCCTATCTCTTATGTAGTTAAAGTTCACAATCTAAGCCTTGACCTTGTGTTTGGTTGCATGCATGGTTGATTGATATTTATTCAATTGGTTTGTAATAATATTTATTCATTTGGCATGTAATAATTCATTTGGTTATGTAATTTATTTTATATTTGGTATGTAAAATAGATTAGGTTGTAATTTCATTTTTTTAGACAAAATGTATTAGGATATATTTTGTAAAATGATGAAGAATGATGAAGACTTGAAGAACACATGAAGAAGCATTTGGATGCAAGGTTAAGTGGGAGATTTGAAATCTCCTACTTTGTGTAATTACCCCTTACCCGGTGGCATTTTGTTTTCGGCTAAACAAAATGCTTACCAAAAGGCTTGATTGTGAACATGTTGTTTTGCATGCTTGGTTGTTTTGTATGATTATGTGGATTGTATGTTTGTATGCTACAAGTTAATCACACAAGTCGACAACTAGAAAATGGCAATTTAATTGGTTAAATTATAACATTATTAACGACATGCAAAACGTCAATTTAAATGGTTAAATTAAAAATGGCTAAAAGGACATTAATAATCGGTTATTAAGAACATGATAAGGATCATATATATATAAAATGGTTTATATCAAGTAATTGGCTAAAATTACAAGACTTGAAAATGGATTTCAAATGAACCATACACTAAATGCATGTTGGTGTATGGCATAAATGTTTTCTTAAACTAGAATTAACGAAAACTTAAAATCCCTTAATCGACAAGGTAAACAAGTTTAACGCCATCCTTTTGTGGGACACTTAAACATAGTAGGGAACTCATAATGGAATAAAGGTCACCTAACCGTTATGAGCTAACTAATATGGTTAAGGTAAAATTCGCATGCTTGTGGGATAAAGGTCACCTAACCACTTGTATGTTAATTTTAAATGTTTACACAAGTAGGACGACTTGATTTGGGAATCATGAACTTAGGGTCACCGAAGCATGAGGAACAAATAGGCGTTGATGGGATAAATATGCCATGCAAAAGGATTGCATGATCCCATAATTTAGAAGTTGCAAAAGGATTGCAATTGTCATATAAATGACTACCTAGCTAAATCAAATAACAGGATAAAGGTCACCTAACCAAAATTTGATTTACCGTTGGATTCTAATATTTAATAAGTCAATTAATATTTAAAGGGTATTGTTTATTAAATTTAAAATCGATACTTAAATGAACTTTGTTAAATTTTGTAGATGGTCGCCAATAACAACAACATGCAAAACGCACCTATTAACTTGAACAACCTATCGTTAAGGTCTCTCCTCGAGAAAGACAAACTCAACCACACGAACTTTATGGATTGGTTCCGCAATCTTAGGATTGTCCTCAAACTTGAGGATAAGGCGTATGTGTTGGAAGACCCCATTCCCGATCAACCCGACGAGGATGATACGGAAGGCATGGCTTATTGGGATAAGTATTGCGTCGATTCAGTGCAAGTCGCTTGCCTAATGCTTGGGACTATGATACCCAAACTCCAAAAGGATTTCGAGCATCATACTGCATATGACATGATCACGCAATTGAAGGAGATGTTCCTTCAACAAGCACGTGTCGAGCACTTCGAGACCGTTCGAGCGCTTCATGCATGTCGTATGGACGACTCCCAATCCGTTTCATCTTATGTCCTTAAGATGAAAAGCCTCATTGATCGCGCAAACCGTCTTAATCTCAACATATCTAATGAGCTAGCCACAGATCTTATCCTAAACTCCTTGTCAAAGAGGTTTGACCAATTTGTAATTAATTACAATATGAATGGGATGGATAAGACCATTGGCGAACTTCATGGCATGCTTAGAACGGCGGAAACTAGCATGGGTAAGAGGGCTTCACCCGTGCTAATGGTCAATGATGGTGGGTCCAAAGGTAATAACACCTCTAAGCCAAAGGCGGCTAAGAGGAAAGGACCTGCCCATCAAGGCAAGGGAAAGGGGAGGATGGTTACCCCAACCAAAAACAAGAACAAGAAGCAAAAGGTTGTCGGAAAAGCAAACCCCAAGGAAGACCCGTGCTTCGGTTGCGGTGAAATGGGTCACTGGAAACGCAACTGTCCAGTCTACCTTAAGGAGTTGAAGGAAAAGAGGGATGCGGGGCAAACCTCAGGTAATATATATATATATATGGTATATATAGAGCTTAGTATTACTTCTTCTAATACATGGGTATTAGACACTGGATGTGGAACTCACTTTTGCAATTCTTTGCAGGGGTTCAAAAGAAGTAGCAAGCAAGCGGGAACATCAAGTCTCTTTATGGGTAATGGAGCCAAAGTGCAAGTGAAGGCTCAAGGAGACTTTGTATTAAAGCTTCCAAGTGGTTTGGAACTTATTTTGAACAATGTTTTGTATGCACCGGATTTATGTCGAAACATTATTTCAGTTTCCCGTTTAAAACAATGTGGGTTTTATCTTAATTTTGTTAATGATGATATCCACGTTTATTTAGATAATGTATTCTATTTTAAGGCTTCGCCTTCAAATGGAATTTATGAATTGGTTCATGATGACACATCATCTAGTAGCTCAATATACCATACTAGCACCAAGAAACTCAAAAGGGATTTGAGTGATTCCTACTTATAGCATTGTCACCTTGGTCACATAAACAAGAACCGAATGCATACACTTCAAAAGAATGGACTTTTGAAATCAAATGAACTAGACTCGTTTGATGTATGTGAGTCTTGTTTACAAGGCAAAATGACTAAAGCACCTTTCAAAGGGACCTATGAAAGGGCTAAGAACTTATTGGGATTAATACATTCGGATGTATGTGGACCCTTTAAGCCCATAACTAGGAATGGTGAAAGATACTTCGTTACTTTCATTGATGACTTCAGCCGTTTCGGATATGTCTACTTGTTAAAACATAAGGACGAAACTTTTGAAGCATTCAAAGAGTATCAAAATGAAGTACAAAATCAACTCAATAAGACAATCAAGGTACTTCGTACCGATAGAGGAGGTGAATACCTAAGCGATGCTTTCCAAGATCATCTTAGAAGTTGTGGGATTATCTCGCAACTCACTCCTCCTGGAACACCCCAACTGAATGGAGTTTCCGAAAGGAGGAACCGAACTCTAATGGATATGGTTCGATCTATGATGGCTAGAAGCTCGTTACCTCTATCATTTTGGGGTTATTGTCTATGCTCCGCGGCTCGTATTTTAAATATGGCCCCAACCAAGAAAGTGGAACGAACACCTCATGAGATGTGGTTTGGAAAACCTCCATCTCTATCATACTTAAAGGTATGGGGATGTGAAGCTTACCCTAAGCGTTACGTCCCTAATAAGTTGAATGCTCGATCCACGAAGTGTATCTTCATAGGATATCCCAAGGATGATATGGGATATTATTTCTATGATCCATCCGAGCAGAATGTATTTGTTGCTCGGAAGGCGGAATTCCTTGAAACTAAGTTCCTAATGGAAGGAAATAGTGAAAGGAAGATAGATCTTAAGGAGGTTCAAGATCAAGTAGATGATACACAATTGGCTGACACTAGCACTCAACATGAAAATGTTGAGAGTGATCAAATGGATTATCAAAATACACAAGACGTTCGTAGATCTGGTAGGATTAGTAATCCTCCTGAGAGATATGGGTTTCTCATGGATGGTTGCTGTGTGGTTGATTTGGATGAGCCAATAAACTACCATGATGCTTTATCAAGGATTGATAAGGATAAATGGCAGGAAGCCATGAACGCTGAGATGCAATCCATGTATGATAACCAAGTTTGGGAACTTGTTGAACAACCTACTGGCTCAAGGCTAGTGGATTGTAAATGGCTTTTCAAAATGAAAACCGACATACATGGAAACTTGGATACCTATAACGCTAGACTTGTAGCAAAAGGTTTCACTCAAACTCAAGGGGTTAACTATGATGAAACTTTTTCGCCTGTGGCAATGCTAAAGTCTATTAGGATATTACTTGCCATTGCTGCTCATTATGATTATGAAATATGGCAAATGGATGTCAAGACCGCTTTCCTAAATGGACATCTTGAGGAAGATGTCTATATGGTTCAGCCTGAAGGTTTTGTTGATCCGAAGTGTCCCAAAAGGGTATGCAAGGTAAAGAAGTCAATCTACGGATTGAAACAAGCATCTAGAATGTGGAATCATCGTTTTAATGAGGAAGCCAAGAAATTTGGCTTCATTAAAAATGGTGATGAAGCTTGTGTATACAAGAAGGCTAGTGGGAGCACAATCATTTTCCTTGTACTATATGTGGATGATATATTGTTATTTGGAAATGATATTCCGGAAATGCAAAGTGTTAAAACTTGGCTAAGTAAATGCTTCTCCATTAAGGATCTTGGAGAAGCACAATATGTCTTGGGGATTGGGATCTACAGGGATAGATCCAAGAAATTGATAGGTTTGAATCAAAGTGCATACATTAAAAAGATCTTGAAAAGGTTCAAGATGGAGAACTCTAAGAAAGGTTTAGTACCTATTCAAAGAGGGACACTCCTTAGTTCATCTCAGTGTCCCACCACGAAAGATGAATAGGAGAGAATGAAGAAAGTCCCATATGTGTCTGCTATTGGGTCAATCATGTATGCAATGATATGCACTAGACCGGATGTGTCATGCGCTCTTAGCTTGACAAGTAGATACCAGAATAACCCAGGAAACAGTCATTGGATTGCAGTTAAAAGTATATTGAAATGCCTTAGGAGGACTAAAGATATGTTTCTTATATACGGGTCTGGTGAGGAGGAACTCGCTGTAAAAGGTTACGTGGACGCGAGTTTCCAAACTGATCGAGATGATTCTCGATCACAATTTGCTTATGTCTTCACGTTAAATGGAGGTGCAGTCTCTTGGAAGAGCTCAAAACAGGATGTTGTTGCTTTATCCACTACAGAGTCAGAGTAAATTGCCGCCTCATTGGCAGCTCAGGAAGCTGCATGGATGAAGAAATTCATCGACGACTTAGGAGTAGTCCCTTCCATTCAGGACCCTCTTGAGATCTTTTGTGACAACGAGGGTGCGATTGCTCAAATCAAAGAACCTCGTGCTCACCAAAAGACCCGTCACATTAAGCAGAGATTCAACTACATAAGGGATGAAGTTGAAAAGGGAAAGATATGTATTCGCAAAGTTCACACAGATCTTAATATAGCGGATCCTCTCAGGAAGCTCTTACATGGATCAAAACATACAGGACATGTTTGTGCATTAGGGCTTCGATATTCTAGTGATTGGTCATGATCTGTTTTAAGTATTGTAACGGAACGAAATTGTTCAAACTCATTAATATAATTATGGTATTAATTTATTTTGAGTCATGTTCCTATTTTGCATATTTTATCCATGAATAAGTAATTATTCTAAATTCCGTAGTCGATCACATTCGTGGGAATAAGTGTGAGGTTTAGACTATTATGAACTTGGATTGGTATACATTCACGGACTGAATGTGGGGTAAGGTTGCTACCAAGGTTCATAAATATTTGTGGGATGCAAATATTGGAAGACCCGCCCTCAAGATTTGATAAATGGAGCCTTTGTGGTTGATCACATGTAATCTTGAGTAAAGGCGAATATCATTGTATCCTCTGACCTGAGATACATATTGGGTTCAGATATTTACCAAGTATTGTGCCTTGATTCTTTCCTTTGCTATTCTGAAATATGGTAGTTCATAAGGAAGAGCTCAGGTACAATGCAAGGTACATATTTAGGACGTATGTAGTAAAGATGGAATTTGTCCCTCTTATTCGTTGAGAGTCAGATGTCTAAGGCCTGATAAAGTTAAATCTAAAAGAGAGTGATCACTCTATGTCTCTTGGATTTAACATGACATCTAGGATGAAAGGATAAATGAAAGATTCATCTAATCATATTCGAGATGGGAACTCGAAAGGGATGATGTTATTAAATGGCACTAAGTCATCACATATTGGGGGTGATGGACGGTCGTTAGGTGGTATCCATCACTTGCATTAATTTCTTATGTTTCTCGTGAAAGTGGGAGATTGAAGGTATTTCGTATGCCCGAGAGACATATTAAATTAATGTGGCTAATGTGTTATGATCCAAGTCGGGTCATGCCCAATAAAAAACTTACCGACACCTTATACGTATTTAATCTTAACGATTGGATCATTGATTAAATACGCGTCACTTGAAACTTAAGAAAAATGGTTTTCTTAAATATTACTTGATGTGTATATATATATTATGGAATAATTTATATAATTTGGATTTAATTATTTATAGGTTAAATAATTAATAAATTTATGTTACATTTTATATAAATGGGTTTTATATAATAAAAATGTACATAAAAATTATATAGAAGTTTTATAAATTAGTTTTTATAAAATCTAACTTTTATAAAACTAATAATATAAAACAAAATTGGAAGTGGCATTGGAGCCTTAAACTAGCATGCATTTGACTAGGCTTTAAGTGGTTACTTTCACATATTCCTTAAGCATATGAACCAAGACTTCTTGGAGACTTCACAACACATGCATACACATCAAAACAAGCAAAAAAAACTGCATTAAACTCTCTCACTTTCTGCTGAACAGGCCGTGGCCTTTGTGAGAGTGTAAGGTGTTCTTTTATTTTTTTTTGCAAGCAATATTCAAGTGCAAGTAAATCCTAACTAAGGCTAGGTGTTGGTGCATAAGTTTGGGGTATAACTACTTGAGGTTTCATCCATTTGAAGCTCTATTCTTCATCATCATCTTCATCATCAACTAAATAGCTTGGAGAAGGTATAATCTCTTATCTATCTTGTAGTTTGTAAGTATGTTTCACAACTTGATCCTAATTGGGATTTAACTTTAATTGATTAAAGTTTCATAAGTCTAAAATTGGTAATTAACATGCTTTCGCTTTCTTAATTCTTAAAATGGTTTAAGTATATTATGAACTTGTTAAATCCCAACAGGAGGCACTACTTATATGGGGTCAAAAGTATTATATATACCGACCACAAAAGTCTTCAACACATATTTAATCAGAAACAACTGAATATGAGGCAGCGTAGATGGATTGAATTGTTGAATGATTACGACTTTGAGATTCGTTACCACCCGGGGAAGGCAAATGTGGTAGCCGACGCCTTGAGCAGAAAGGACAGAGAACCCATTCGAGTAAAATCTATGAATATAATGATTCACACTAACCTTACTACTTAAATAAAGGAGGCGCAACAAGGAGTTTTAAAAGAGAGAAATTTAAAAGATGAAATACCCAAAGGATCGGAGAAGCATTTTAATATTCGGGAAGACGGAACCCAGTATAGGGCTGAAAGAATTTGGGTACCAAAATTTGGAGATATGAGAGAAATGGTACTTAGAGAAGCTCATAAAACCAGATACTCAATACATCCTGGAACGGGGAAGATGTACAAGGATCTTAAGAAACATTTTTGGTGGCCAGGTATGAAAGCCGATATCACTAAATATGTAGGAGAATGTTTGACGTGTTCTAAGGTCAAAGCTAAACATCAGAAACCATCAGGTCTACTACAACAACCTGAAATCCCGGAAAGGAAATGGGAAAATATTACCATGGATTTCATCACTAAATTGCCAAGGACTGCAAGTGGTTTTGATACTATTTGGGTAATAGTTGATCGTCTCACCAAATCAGTACACTTCCTGCCAATAAGAGAGGATGACAAGATGGAGAAGTTAGCACGACTGTATTTGAAGGAAGTCATCTCCAGACATGGAATACCAATCTCTATTATCTCTGATAGGGATGGCAGATTTATTTCAAGATTCTGGCAGACATTACAGCAAGCATTAGGAACTCGTCTAGACATGAGTACTGCCTATTATCCACAAACTGATGGGTAGAGCAAAAGGACGATACAAATGCTTGAAGATATGCTACGACATGTGTTATTGATTTCGAAAACAGTTGGGATCGACATCTACCGTTAGCAGAATTTTCCTACAACAACAGCTATCATTCAAGCATTGAGATTGCGTCGTTTGAAGCACTTTATGGTAGAAAGTGCAGGTCTTCGATTTGTTGGAGTGAAGTAGGGGATAGACAGATTACGGGTCCGGAGACAATACAAGAAACTACCGAGAAGATCATCCAAATTCAACAACGGTTGAAAACCGCCCAAAGTCGACAAAAGAGCTACGCCGACATTAAAAGAAAAGATATAAAATTTGAAATTGGAGAGATGGTCATGCTTAAGGTTGCACCTTGGAAAGGTGTTGTTCGATTTGGTAAACGAGGGAAATTAAATCCAAGGTATATTGGACCATTCAAGATTATTGATCTTGTCGGACCAGTAGCTTACCGACTTGAGTTACCTCAACAACTCGCGGCTGTACATAACACTTTCCACGTCTCGAATTTGAAGAAATGTTTTGCTAAAGAAGATCTCACTATTCTGTTAGATGAAATCCAAATCAACGAAAAACTTCAATTCATCGAAGAACCCGTCGAAATAATGGATCGTGAGGTTAAAAGACTTAAGCAAAACAAGATACCAATTGTTAAGGTTCGATGGAATGCTCGTAGAGGGCCCGAGTTCACCTGGGAATGAGAAGATCAGATGAAGATGAAATACCCGTATTTATTTCCAGAAGATACGTCAACACCACCAACTGCTTAAAATTTCGGGACAAAATTTATTTAACGGGTAGGTACTGTAGTGACCCGAACTTTTCCATGTTTATATATATATATATATTAAATGAAATTATTATTTACATGATTAAGTGTTTCCAACATGTTAAGCAATCAAACTTGTTAAGACTTGATTAATTGAAATAGGTTTCATATAGACAATTGACCACCCAAGTTGACCGGCGATTCACGAACGTTAAAACTTGTAAAAACTATATGATGACATATATATGGATATATATATAGTAAACATGATATTATGATAAGTAAACATACCATTAAGTATATTAGCAATGAACTATATATGTAAAAACAAAACTACTAACTTAATGATTTTGAAACGAGACATATATGTAACGATTATCGTTGTAACGAAATTTAATGTATATATATCATATTAAGATATATTAATACATCATGATATCATGATAATGTAATAATTTAACATCTCATTTGATTTAATAAACAATGGGTTAACAATATTTAATAAGATCGTTAACCTAAAGGTTTCAAACAACACTTACATGTAACGACTAACGATGACTTAACGACTCAGTTAAATTGTATATACATGTAGTGTTTTAATATGTATTCATACACTTTTGAAAGAATTCAAGACACTTATCAAAATACTTCTACTTAACAAAAATGCTTACAATTACATCCTCGTTCAGTTTCATCAACAATTCTACTCGTATGCACCCGTATTCGTACTCGTACAATACACAGCTTTTAGATGTATGTACTATTGGTATATACACTCTAATGATCAGCTCTTAGCAGCCTATGTGAGTCACCTAACACATGTAGGAACCATCATTTGGCAACTAGCATGAAATATCTCATAAAATTACAAAAATATGAGTAATCATTCATGACTTATTTACATGAAAACAAAAATTATATATCCTATATATCTAATCCATACACCAACGACCAAAAACACCTACAAACACTTTCATTCTTCAATTTTCTTCATCTAATTGATCTCTCTCAAGTTCTATCTTCAAGTTCTAAGTGTTCTTCATAAATTCTACAAGTTCTAGTTTCATAAAATCAAGAATACTTACAAGTTTGCTAGCTTACTTCCAATCTTGTAGAGTGATCATCCAATCTCAAGAAATCTTTCTTATTTACAGTAAGATATCTTTCTAATACAAGGTAATACTCATATTCAAACTTTGATTCAATTTCTATAACTTTAACAATCTTATTTCGAGTGGAAATCTTACTTGAACTTGTTTTCGTGTCATGATTCTACTTCAAGAACTTTCAAGCCATCCAAGGATCCTTTGAAGCTAGATCCATTTTTATCATTTCCAGTAGCTTTATCCAGAAAACTTGAGGTAGTAATGATGTTCATAACATCATTCGATTCATACATATAAAGCTATCTTATTCGAAGGTTTAAACTTGTAATCACTAGAACATAGTTTAGTTAATTCTAAACTTGTTCGCAAACAAAAGTTAATCCTTCTAACTTGACTTTTAAAATCAACTAAACACATGTTCTATATCTATATGATATGTTAACTTAAGGATTTAAAACCTGGAAACATGAAGAACACTGTAAAACCGGACATACGCCGTCGTAGTAACACTGCGGGCTGTTTTGGGTTAGTTAATAAAAAACTATGATAAACTTTGATTTAAAAGTTTTTCTTCTGGGAAAATGATTTTTCTTATGAACATGAAACTATATCCAAAAATCATGATTAAACTCAAAGTGGAAGTATGTTTTCTAAAATGGTCATCTAGACGTCGTTCTTTCGACTGAAATGACTACCTTTATAAAAACGACTTGTAACTTATATTTCTGACTATAAACCTATACTTTTTCTATTTAAATTCATAAAATAGAGTTCAATATGAAACCATAGCAATTTGATTCACTCAAAACGGATTTAAAATGAAGAAGTTATGGGTAAAACAAGATTGGATAATTTTTTCTTGTTGTAGCAACGTGAAAATTAGTAACAAATCTATATTAATCATATCCTAGCTAACTTATTTGTATTATATATGTATTCTAATATATTATGTAATCTTGGGATACCATAGACACGTATGCAAATGTTTTGACATATCATATCGACCCATGTGTATATATTATTTGGAACAACCATAGACACTCTATATGCAGTAATGTGGGAGTTAGCTATACACGGTTGAGGTTGATTCCAAAAATATATATACTTTGAGTTGTGATCTAGCCTGAGACGTGTATACACTGGGTCGTGGATTGATTCAAGATAATATATCTCAATTTTTTTCTGTACATCTAACGTTGGACAACTAGTTGTAGGTTACTAACGAGGACAGCTGACTTAATAAACTTAAAACATCAAAATGTATTAAAAGTGTTGTAAATATATTTTGAATATACTTTGATATATATGTACATATTTGTTATAGGTTCGTGAATCGACCAGTGGCCAAGTCTTACTTCCCGACGAAGTAAAAATCTGTGAAAGTGAGTTATAGTCCCACTTTTAAAATCTAATATTTTTGGGATGAGAATACATGCAGGTTTTATAAATGATTTACAAAATAGACACAAGTACATGAAACTACATTCTATAGTTGAATTATCGAAATCGAATATGCCCCTTTTTATTAAGTCTGGTAATCTAAGAATTAGGGAACAGACACCCTAATTGACGCGAATCCTAAAGATAGATCTATTGGGCCTAACAAACCCCATCCAAAGTACCGGATGCTTTAGTACTTTGAAATTTATATCATATCCGAAGGGTGTCCCGGAATGATGGGGATATTCTTATATATGCATCTTGTTAATGTTGGTTACCAGGTGTTCACCATATGAATGATTTTTATCTCTATGTATGGGATGTGTATTGAAATATGAAATCTTGGGGTCTATTGTTACGATTTGATATATATATATATATATATATATATATATATATATATATATATATATATATATATATATATATATATATATATATATATATATATATATATATATATATATATATATATATATATATATATAGGTTAAACCTATAACTCACGAACATTTTTGTTGACGTTTAAAGCATGTTTATTCTCACGTGAATACTAAGAGCTTCCGCTGTTGCATACTAAAATAAGGACAAGATTTGGAGTCCATGTTTGTATGATATTGTGTAAAAACTGCATTTAAGAAACATATGTCGATGTAATATATTTCTATTGTAAATCATTATGTAATGGTCGTGTGTAAACAGTATATTTTAGATTATCATTATTTGATAATCTACGTAATGCTTTTGAAACCTTTATTGATAAAATAAAGGTTATGGTTGTTTTAAAAATGAATGCAGTCTTTGAAAAACGTCTCATATAGAGGTCAAAACCTCGCAACGAAATCAATTAATATGGAACGTTTATAATCAATATGAACGGGACATTTCAATTACTACATTAAATAAAACCCTAATTTACTAAACCCTAATTTATGAAACCCTAGGACATTAATTACTAAACCCTAGTTAATTAATTACTACTTTAAATAACTAACTCTAATTAATGAAACCCTAATACCACTTATACGATTAATTAACATGTATAAACTAATACTATTACTAGCACCTATAACCTACTACTTATATTATAACACTTAAGAACGTTTTGGGATATGTATTAGAGATGTATAGATCTTTGAACTTTCTTGACGAATGGTTCTACGAGACTCTAGGCAGAGGGTTTGGACTTCTGATTTAAAGGGTCCCATGGCTCAAGCCCCTAGATCTCAAATGGCCATTCGAAGGGAAAGGGGTGATTGGAAGCTGATCTAATACGACAAGTATCCTAAAATGGAAAACACTCTTTAAGTAGAAACTTTCTAAATATAGAAACTTACTAGGAATATAAACTTAGTGAAACAAACTATATATAAACATGTACTTAAACTCAATCATGGGCAAAACACTTAACTACTCTTAAATGTCAATAGGTTGACTTTTCTGCTCACTCGTTCAACTCCCTATTCCGAGGAATAACTCTTTCTCTACTTACTAAGGTGAATTCATAGCCCCACTTACTATTGCGCAACTTATTTACTTTTACTTTTCTTGGGGTGAGACACATGCTGTTTTTACTTTTTACAACTTAGACACAAGTACCAAACTTAAACTATGCTATACCCGGCTATGTCCGACTAAGTCCCTACAGTGATATTTTTAATTGTTGCGGCATGCTTATTTATTGGGGGTAGGCCTATCGGGAGTAACGTCCCCGATACATTTGACTAAGTCTTTGTATTACCTGATAATGAAATTTAAACCGACAAGGACAGACACAACTTGTCATGGGGCAAACTTGAACGTTTAGTCTAAATATCACGCTTTGGCATAACTTTAGATCCTACGGGAGATCAACTTTACAAACAAAATCTTGTGGTCTAAAACAACGGTCAAACTTTTGTTAAACCTATGAACTTCACTCAACCTTTTTGGTTGACACTTTAGCATGTTTTGTCTCAGGTGCTGTTTGATTCAAGCTTACTTAACTACTGCTTATGTGATGCTACTTGGACATAGGATCAAGAGATTATCGCATATTTTACTATTGCATTTAAACATTTACTCATTCCTTTGTAACGACATTTCATTTTCCACTGCGTACTCTCAATAAAGTTTGATTTTATCATTTAGTATTGTTCTCGTTATTATAATATGTTGGTATATTTTGATATTAAGTCACATTTCGCCCAGGCCCTATCTGGGGGTGTGATAGATTAGTATCAGAGCATAACCAGGCTGTTATAGAGAACCAGGATTGCATCATTATGTGTGCTTTATTTGCTAGCTAGGGTGCCTTAGCAATCTAGGAAACTATAACCTTTCCTGCCTTAGACTTTAAAGCACTTAGGATTGCCCTATAATCTTAACATTTATGCTTTCCAAAACTTGACTAAAAGATTCTAATCAAAGTCTCTTTCCTAATGATAGGATGTCAAGCTCAAGCGTTAACAAGCCCAACAAGGCAAATCACAACCCTACTACCGAAGTAGGTGTTGGACACTCTGAAACATCAAGACCTGTTCGAAGTCCTTCTTACAGTCCTGCTTCACCAAACTATAGTCTAAATACTCTGCAAAATTCACAAAGGTCTCCTCAATATTATCCAACTCCGAGAATCGAAGATAAAGGAAAACTTCATGAAGATGCCGGCCCATCAAGGAAGTGAGCCCGGACTCCTTCTTATATTGATGCTGCTAAGTATGAGGATTTGCTTCACCACATGGCGAGAGTGGAGGTCCGTATGGATGAGAAGGACAGCAAAATTAAGAAGTTGGTGGAGGAAAATGTTGAACTAAGAAAAGAATTAAGGCTCCTAAAGTAGGAGGAAGAACGCAACACTCGTTGGGGGAAGCAATCACTTGCTCATCTCCAGGAGGATGTTGACTTCCGAATGAAAATGGAGAGAAGCTGAGTCGATAAGCAATTTGCCCTAAGGGAATATGACACCAATACCATTAACAGTCGTGTTACCAACCTCTACGACAATCTCGAATATCTCTACGAAAAGCAAAAAGGGAAGAACGAGTGATATGATAAGTTTATCAAAGAATCTCTCGACTATCAAACTGAAAGGCTAGAGAAGCTTGTGAAGGATAACATGGAAAAAGTGATGAAGCAGTTTGAGGACGAGAAGAAGAAATATGAAGATTATTTCAATCTTAATATTCTTTAGTTATCTTTCCTATTTTTCTATCTATGTAAAGGCTATGCCTTAAAACTATTTCTAATTCAGAATCGTGTAATAAGGCTTATTTAATGCCTTGTTCCTTAATAAAATAAAGTGTTTTATTTATATCATGTGATATTAATACTTTATCTTATTCCTACTTGTAATTGTTAACTTATCCGACTTATGTTCACTTATGTAGCGACATCATGGTTCGTCCAGCTACACCTACTGTTAACAATATTGTCTTGACTACTGAGCAATTCCAACAACTACGCACTGCCACACAAGGCAACAACCAAGCTAACAATGTTAATCCTCAACCGAAACCTTGTTCCTACAAGGATTTTTCAAACTGTCATCCTCCTGCATTTAAGGGAACTGAGGAAGCTGTCGAACTAGTCCGTTGGTTCGAGAAGATGGAATCTATTTTCTGTATTTGTAACTGTGGTGATGAAGATCGAGTAAAGTATGCCACTAGCTCATTGGGTGGTAATGCTTTAACTTGGTGGACTGCTCATGCCAAGTCCATAGGAATTGATAATGCTAATGCAATTCTATGGGACGAACTCAAAAGCATGATGGTCAACAAATTTTGCCCGAGGAGCCAAGTTCAGAAACTTGAAGCTGAGTTCTGGGAACTCAAGGTCAAGGGTACTGATATTGAGAACTACACCAATCGTTATTTGGAACTTTCTACTCTATGTCCTGAAATGTTTCCTACCGAAGCAAGAAGAATTGAGCGGTATATCGAAGGTCTTCTCGAGGATGTTCAAGGGAATGTTATAGCTGCCGAGAAGGTTACTCTGGATGCTGTGATTCTTATGGCACAAAATCTGATGTTTGCCAAGAAAATAAGAGCGTCGGCTAATAAGAAGGTTGAAACCAAGGGTAATGATGGTAAGAGAAAGTTTGAGCCATCTCAAGGTTCAGCTCAAAATGATAATAAGAAGCCTGCGGATAACACAAGGTCGAATTATAAGGGTACTTATCCCTTCTGTATTCGTTGTCAGAGGCATCACCCGGGGAAGTGTACTGCGGTTTGTGCGTTGCGTTAGAAAGTGGGACACGTTGATAAGACGTGTAAGACTCCTCCAAAGGATAAGGCTATTGTTCCAGCCAAAGCTCCTCCAACCTGCTATACTTGTGGAGAAAAAGGACACATTAGTCCTAATTGTCCTAAGAAGAAGGATAATCCCGCTACTGGAGCTAATGCTACTGCTGCGAAGGGTCGTGCGTTTGTTATCATCACTGCTGAAGCCCGAGATGAGGATGAAGTCATCGCGGGTACGTATCTTGTCAATAATTGTTATGCAACTATTTTATTCGATACTGGTGCCGGCCGAAGTTATGTGTCTAGTGATTTTTGTACCCTATTTACTGAAAAGCCTCAACCCTTAGAAACTAAACGATTAGTAGAAGTAGCCAACGAAAAGATCATGCAAGTCAATAAAATCTTTAAAAACTGCAACTTAATCTTAGCCGATAAGGAATTTAAGATAGACCTTTTGCCGGTCGAGCTCGGAAGTTTTGACATTGTAGTCGGAATGGATTGGTTACATCCATTACATGCTGCCATCATGTGTTACGATAAAACTGTTAATGTTCCATTGGAAAATGGAGAGACTCTCATCATCCAAGGTGAAAAGAGTGGATCCAATCTCAACATCATCTCCTGTATTAAAACTCGCAAATACCTTATGAAGGGTTATCCAGCTATTCTAGCTCACGTTAAGATGGTCGAATCGAAAAGCATATTGAAGATGTACCTCTGGTTAAAGACTTTCCCGATGTGTTTCCCGAAGATCTTCCTGGTCTTCCACCTCCTCGACAAGTTGAATTTCAAATTGATTTAACTCCTGGTGCTGCTCCTATTGCTAAAGCGCCGTATCATTTAGCACCCTCCGAGATGAAGAAATTATCCAATCAGCTCCAAGAACTATTGGATAAAGGTTTCATTCGTCCTAGCTCGTCCCCATGGGGAGCTCCTATTCTGTTTGTTAAGAAGAAAGATGGTACGTTAAGGATGTGTATAGATTATCGCGAACTTAACAAGCTTACTATCAAAAACCGTTATCCGTTGCCACGTATTGATGATCTATTCGACTAACTTCAAGGGTCAAGCGTCTATTCAAAGATTAATTTGAGATCTGGTTATCACCAACTCCAAGTCAAGGAATTCGATATTCCTAAGACTGCATTTCGTACTCTCTATGGACATTATGAGTTATGTGTCATGCCTTTTGGTTTGACCAATGCTCCGGCTGTATTCATGGATCTTATGAATCGTGTCTGCAAGCCTTACCTCGATAAATTCGTTATTGGGTTCATTGACTATATTTTGATTTATTCTAAGAGTGAGAAAGAACATGAGCAACATTTGCGTATGATTCTTGAACTCTTAAGAAAGGAACAACTCTATGCTAAATTTTCTAAGTGCGAGTTTTGGCTCAAAATCGTACAATTTCTTGGACATGTTGTTGATAGAAAAGGAATACATGTCGATCCAGTTAAGATCACTGCTATTCGGAACTGGGAGATACCAAAGACTGCGAAACATATTCGCCAGTTTTTGGGACTTTCCGGTTACTATCAAAGGTTCATAAAAGATTTTTCTCTCATTGCAAAACCTCTTACAAAGCTAACTTAAAAAGGGAAGAAATTTGAGTGGTCCGAAGAACATGAATCTGCTTTCAAGATTCTGAAGGAGAAATTGACCACAGCCCCGATTCTATCTTTACCTGAAGGAACTGATGATTTTGTTGTTTACTGCGATGCTTCGAAGCAAGGCTTTGGTTGTGTTTTAATGCAACGTGAAAAAGTTATTGCGTACGCATCTAGGAAGTTGAAGAAACATGAAGAAAACTATACCACACATGATCTTGAGTTAGGTGCCGTGGCATTTGCATTAAAGATATGGAGACATTATTTGTATGGTACCCATTTTACGGTGTACACTAATCATAAAAGTCTTCGACACATCTTTGATCAAAAACAGCTGAACATGAGGCAAAGCCGATGGCTCGAGTTATTGAACGATTATCACTGTGAGCTGAAATATCATCCTGGCAAGGCGAATGTAGTTACCGATGCCCTTAGTCAGAAAGACGATGTTAAACATGTTCGTGCTCTAAACCTGAAGATCAGATCAAATCTTATCTCACAAATCTGTGAAGCTCAATTGGAAGCCATTAAACCGACACATATCGAAGGTGAAGGACCCATTGCTTTTGAGAACCAACTTCAAGTGAAAGCTAATGGTACACGGTATTTTGGCAACAGAATTTGGGTTCCTCGTTTCGGTAATCTCCGTGAACTAGTCTTGGATGAAGCTCATAAGACTAGATATTCTATTCATCTCGGTTCCAGTAAGATATATCACGATGTGAAGCAATTCTACTGGTGGCCTAATATGAAAGCCGACATTGCTACTTATGTTAGTAAGTGTCTTACTTATTTGAAGGTCAAGGCCGAGCATCAAAAGCCTTCTGGTCTGCTAATACAACCCGATATTCCGCAGTGGAAGTGGGATTGTATCACTATGGACTTTGTTACTAAGTTACCGAATACTGTGAATGGTAACGATACTATTTGGGTCGTTGTTGATTGCCTTACTAAATCTGCACATTTCATACCAATCAAGGAAACCGACAAGATGGAGAGATTAGCACAGCTTTATATTAAAGAAATTGTCTCACGTCATGGTGTTCCTATCTCGATTATTTCTGATCGCGACAGTCGATTTGTTTCTAGATTCTGGAAAACTTTACAATCTACTCTTGGAACTCAACTCGACATGAGTACAGCTTATCATCCTTAAACTGATGGTCAAAGTGAATGAACTATTCAAACCATGGAAGATATGCTACGTGCTTGTGTAATCGATTTCGGCAAAGGTTGGGATAGACACCTACCTTTGATTGAATTTTCCTACAATAACAGTTATCACTCTAGCATTAAAGCTGCACTTTTTGAAGCTTTATATGGACGAAAGTGTAGATCCCCTCTGTGTTGGGATGAACTCGAAGATAGACATTTAACTGGTCCTGAAATTATCCACGAAACTACCGAAAAGATCGTTCAGATTAAGCAACGTTTAGAAACTGCTCGTAGCCGACAGAAGAGCTATGCCTATAAGAAACGAAAAGACATCGAATACCAAGTTAGAGATAAAGTCATGTTGAAAGTATCCCCTTGGAAAGGTGTTGTTCGCTTCGGTAAGCGAAGTAAACTCAGTCCACGATATGTAGGACCTTTCACAATCACTGAAAGGGTTGGTCCTGTGGCATATCGATTAGAACTACCAACCGAACTCAGTCAAGTACATGATGTGTTTCATGTCTCAAATCTTAAACGGTGTCTTTCTGATGACACACACGTTATTCCTCTGGATGATGTTCGCATTAATGAGCAAATGCACTTCGTTGAAGAACCTATAGAAATCATGGAAGGAGAAGTCAAACAAACGCGTAAAAGCAACATACCTATTGTTAAAGTCCGATGGAATTCGCGTAGAGGCCCCGAATATACCTGGGAACGCAAAGACCATATGAAATGGAAATATCCCCATCTCTTATCAACTGCTGATGCAAACGAGGAAACTACCTAAAAACTTCGGGACGAAGTTTTCAATAACGGGGAGGTACTATAACGACTCTCATTTTTTTCCATTCTATATTTCTCATTTTTCCATTCAATACTTTTCCTTATTAAATGCCCAATAAAATAATTAAACTTAATAAGAAAACTTTAATCGATAAAGGTTAAGCATTAAGAATTATAAAATACGATAATTAAATTTGTACATTAATTGACAAGTTAGTAAAAATAATAAGTTAATAAACTTTTGAGAGAAAATAAATAGCTAAAAAGATTTGTGTAATTAAAATGAATAAACTTGAATAATTAAGGATTATTAAGCTAAATTAAAATACAAGGACTTAAGTGAAAATATTAAAACCCTAGCTCATAAAACCCTAGCCAATTTGGAAGGGCAAAATTACCCTTCTACCCCTCCAAATTTTCGGCACCCTCACCACCATAAGCCCCTCATCAAGCCTACTTGTTCCCTAAGTAATTCCTTATTAAAACTTAATTCTAGAATGCTCCTATCCTCCTTATAAATAGACCGCTAGGCTAAACCATTCCATGTACCAAATCATAAACAAATCCCTCACTCAAAAATCTCTCTCTCCCTCTCCAATTTTCGGCCAAACCCGAAAATTTACCACCACCACCATCGAAATCCTCAAGGGTTTCCAAGTGATCTTCAAGTGTTCTTCGCTTTCTTCGTAATCTTCAAGAATCTTCAAGGTGTTCTTCAAGATATTCAAGGCTTTGATCTTTCATCTTCATCAAGTTCTTCTTTTCTTCGTTAGTCATCTTCGAATCTTCAAATGTATAACATAAAACCCTAATTTATTTTCTTAAATCTTTGATCTTTGTTTTAATCTATACTTACATAAAATCATAAACACATAAATATAAGAACAAACCTAGATCTATACATGTAAAAAAAATATAAATATATATAAGTATGTATAATGTCGACTAAAAAAAAAAGGGAAACTTTGATCTTAAAACCCTAGTTTATTACACGGAAGATTTGTTTGTGGTTAATTAAGGAAACAAAATAACTATATGTACATATACATATATATCGACACATATACATATATACTTGTAAAAAATAAATTTTTATATATATATATATACATATACACGACATTATATATATATATATATACATACTAAAACCCTAAATCCTAATTTAACTTATACTACTTTAATTAAAACCCTAGTTTTATTAATAACCTAATTAATTATTAAACCCTAATTCATTAAACCTAACCCTAATTATTTAATACCACTTTAATTATTAAACCCTAATCATTACCTAATCATTACTACATTAAATAAAACCCTAATTTACTAAACCCTAATTTATGAAACCCTAGGACATTAATTACTAAATCCTAGTTAATTAATTACTACTTTAAAAAACTAACTCTAATTAATGAAACCCTAATACCACTTATACTATTAATTAACATGTATACACTAATACTATTACTAGCACCTATAACCTACTACTTATATTATAACACTTAAGAACGTTTTGGGATATGTATTAGAGATGTATAGATCTTCGAACTTTCTTGACGAATGGTTCTACGAGACTCTAGGCAGAGGGTTTGGACTTCCGATTTAAAGGGTCCTATGGCTCAAGCCCCTAGATCTCAAATGGCCATTCGAAGGGAAAGGGGTGATTGGAAGCTTATCTAATACGACAAGTATCCTAAAATGGAAAACACTCTTTAAGTAGAAACTTTCTAAGTATAGAAATTTACTAGGAATAGAAACTTAGTGAAACAAACTATATATAAACACGTACTTAAACTCAATCATGGGCAAAACACTTAACTACTCTTAAATTTCAATAGGTTGACTTTTATGCTCACTCGTTCAACTCCCTATTCCGAGGAATAACTCTTTCTCTACTTACTAAGGTGAATTCATAGCCCCACTTACTATTGCGCAACTTATTTACTTTTACTTTTCTTGGGGTGAGACACATGTTGTTTTTACTTTTTACAACTTAGACACAAGTACCAAACTTAAACTATGCTATACCCGGCTATGTCCGACTAAGTCCCTACAGTGATATTTTTAATTGCTGCGGCATGCTTAATTATTGGGGGTAGGCCTATCGGGAGTAACGTCCCCGATAAATTTGACTAAGTCTTTGTATTACTTGATAATGAAATTTAAACCGACAAGGACAGACACAACTTGTCATGGGGAAAACTTGAACGTTTAGTCTAAATATCACGCTTTGGCATAACTTTAGATCCTGCGGGAGATCAACTTTACAAACTAAATCTTGTGGTCTAAAAAACAGTCAAACTTTTGTTAAACCTATGAACTTCACTCAACCTTTTTGGTTGACACTTTAGCATGTTTTGTCTCAGGTGCTGTTTGATTCAAGCTTACTTAACTACTGCTTATGTGATGCTACTTGGACATAGGATCAAGAGATTATCGCATATTTTACTATTGCATTTAAACATTTACTCATTCCTTTGTAACGACATTTCATTTTCCGCTGCGTACTCTCAATAAAGTTTGATTTTATCTTTTAGTATTGTTCTCGTTATTATAATATGTTGGTATATTTTGATATTAAGTCACATTTCGCCCAAGCCTTATCTAGGGGTGTGATAAGTCTCATCTTACTCGTGTAGTTCATTGTTAATACGCTTAATGATATATGTAATTATCATTTCATGATGTTAAACATAGTGTATTAATATCTTAATATGATACATATGTATTTAGTAAGACGTTGTTATAACGATAATCATTATATTTATCGTTTCGAGTTTTCTTAATTCAATAGTCTCATTTTATATATATAACTCATTGTTAATATACCTAGTGAGATACTTTCTTATCATAATATCATGTTAACTATATATATATATATATATATATATATATATATATATATATATATATATATATATATATATAAATATATCCATATATATATATCATCATATAATTTTTACAAGTTTTAACGTTCGTGAATCGCCGGTCAACTTGGGTGGTCAATTGTCTACATGAACCTCATTTCAAATAATCAAGTCTTAACAAGTTTGATTGCTTAACATGTTAGAAACATTTAATCATGTAAATATAGTTTTCATTTAATATATAATCATGGAAAAGTTCGAGTCACTACAGTTGGAAGCTAGTTACTAAGCCGCATGGAGCTAAAGTAATTGATCTCAAATGGGTTTGGAAGTGCAAGTTTGACGAAGATGGAAATGTTATCCGTAACAAGGAAAGATTAGTTGCTAAATGTTATCAGCAAGATCCTGAATTCGATTATGATGAAGTTTTTGCTCATGTTGTCAGATTGGAAGCTATTCGCATTTTCTTGACTTTTGCTTCATTTATGAAGTTTAAAGTGTTTCAAATGGATGTCAAGAGTGCATTTCTTTATGGCAAGCTTAATGAAATAGTATATGTCAGTCAACCACCAGGTTTTGAAGATCATCTTCATCCTGACAAAGTTTACCATTTATGGATAGCCCTATATGGTTTACATCAAGCCTCACGTGCTTGGTATGGACGTCTGTCAAGTTATCTGATTGAAAAAGGTTATCAAATGGGCACGGTAGATTGTACTCTATTCATGAAAGTTAAAGATGATGATATTATCTTAGTTCAGATTTATGTAGACGACATTATTTTCGATTCTACTAAGCAGGAACTCGTTGACAATTTAGAGCAGGTTATGATGGACGAATTCGAAATGAGCAAATTGGGTCTCTTACACTACTTTCTTGGTTTGCAAGTCGAACAGACTGATAATGGAAATTTTCTTCATCAAACAAAGTATATAAATGATATACTCAAACATTTTGGTATGACTCAAGAACGTCCTGTGTCGACCCCGCTAGCTGTGAATCACGGTATTTCGTTGGACTGGGAAGGGGAGCCTGTTGATCCTACATACTATCGAGCAATCATTAGATTGATCATGTATCTCACTGCATCTAAACCGGATATTATGTTCGCAACATGTCTGTGCGCTCGTTATCAAGTTAATCCGAATATAGTTCATCTTACAGCTGGCAAAAGAATCCTACATTATCTGTTACATTCTCCAAATCTTGGCATATGGTATTCGAACGAAGACAAATTTGATCTTGTAGCCTACAGTGATTCAGACTATGCAGGTTGCAAAATCAACAACAAATCTACATCAGGAGGATGTCAATTTCTAGATGAAAGGACTGGTCCCACGCATCTTTTCCATTTGTGTGTGTCCCTTAACCCTAGACAAATGAATGTGGTCCATTTCCTTAACCAAGTTCAAACATTAATCCATTATCCCATTTATCCATTTTCAGATCTAAACCTGTACTGAATACCAGATCCGAATTTCTGACCCGATTTCTGACTCGGATCCGACCCAGCAGCAAACCCAACATAATTTTTACGCAGCTGGTCCCTCCAATTAGGTTATTTAATAGCTGTTAAATAAAAGGGACTTCCAGTGCAAAACTTTGAAATCTTTTTCAAAATTTTCACTTTTAGTCCCTTAACTTTCTAAAAATTTTATTTTTAGCCCCTGAACTTTGAAAAATTTACACTTTAGCTCCTCGAAGTTTCAAACTTTACACTTTTGGTCCCTCAAGTTTTGTGAATTTTTCAACCATGGTCCTTGAAGCTTGTAAGTGACTATATCTTTCATCCATGGTCCTTTATGATTAAAGATTCAACAAAATAGCCTTGAAATGAAAGGAAGTTCAAGTTTATCTTTCCGGATTTGTATCTACAGCTCGATTTAACCCATATGCTTATGTGTTTGTCAACAAACAAAGTCAGTTATACCGATTGATATGTGTTTGAGACGCGATTGAGATGTGATCGATATGTGATTGAGATGATTTAAGATGTGATTGTATCGAGAAGCGTACGAGAAGGTGATTTGTGCAGGAAATACGAATTAAGCTACACGTTTAAGAATTTAGTGACTCACTGGGGTCTTGCATCATGATAATTCTGACCCGACCTTGGTCTGCACGAGAAAAGTAGCAACGAGACATCATGATCCCATGAACCTTTGCTGTTATGCATTAAGTGATGTCACACGTATCTTAAATTCAGTCGTATAGGTTCGATTGATCTGTAAGAATGAAGATTTGAACTCGTGCGAAGCTACTTTGGATTTTTATTCGTGGGGTGTAATTATAAGACGCACAATCAACATCGACCTACTCAAACGTTGTTGATACTGAGAGAAGATGTTTACTATTCACTGAAGCATTGATATGCAAAGTTTAGTGGACAACCTCCTTTGTCCGTTGAGCTTATTTAGTAAGTGTTTACGTAAAGCACTTGTGTTATGTGAAGATTAGTGGGGCAGCCAGGAGCATCTGACTGTGTATGGGCCAACGACGTGTTTGATTCTGCATCGTCCGTAAAAGATGATTACACGAGACATGAGTGTTATGAAGATATTTATGTGGGGTAATCAGATGATCTGATTATTTATGGGCCGAAACGTTTTAAATTCCTAATTTCGATAGTTCCATTGTGTGATGGAAGCTGGTTGTGGAAATTCCGCTGGATATAGAGCATGTGTTTGAGATGATTCCACTCTGTCAAGGGAATTGATGAGACTGATGCGCAATCATGAGATACCAGATTGACGACGTGTGATGAATCAGATAAACTGTGGATCAGATTTCTCTGATATTTTGCCCATTACAGTAGGCAAGTCGTGACGAAGAAGTTTATGCTTGATTAAAGTGTTGAGAGAAAGGGGTACATTGAACGCTGAGAAAGAAGATTCTACAGTCAAGATACTTTAAGTGTGTATTTTATCAGAGGAGTTCGTCGGAGATTGATCTCATTTCAGTGTTTGGGGGAGTACTGCTTGAAATGTCCCGTTCATATCGGTTATAAACTTTTCATATTAATTGATCTCTTTGCAAGGTTTTGACCTCTATATGAGACGTTTTTCAAAGACTGCATTCGTTTTTAAAACAAACCATAACCTTTATTTTATCGACAAGGTTAAAAAGACACCATCTAGATTATCAAGAAATGATAATCTAAAAATATCACACTTACACACTACCAATACATATTGGTTTACAATATTAATATGTTACAACAAAGTAAATCTCGAATGCAGTTTTAAACAATATTATACAATCATGCTGACACCAAATCTTGTCCATATTTTAGCATGCAACAGCGGAAGCTCTTAATAATCACTTGAGAATAAACATGCTTTAAACGTCAACAAAAATGTTGGTGAGTTATAGGTTTAACCTATATATTTATCAAATCGTAATAATAGACCACAAGATTTTATATTTCAATATACATCCCATACATAGAGATAAAAATCATTCATATGGTGAACACCTGGTAACCGACATTAACAAGATGCATATAAGAATATCCCCTATCATTTCGGGAAATCCTTCGGACAAGATAAAAACGAATTCGAAGTACTAAAGCATCCGGTACTTTGGATGGGGTTCGTAACGCCCAATAGATCTATCTTTAGGATTCGCGTCAATTAGTAGATCGATTTACTAATTCTTAGGCTACCAAGCAAAAGGGGCATATTCGGCTTCGATCATTCACCCATATTATGTAGTTTCATTTACTTATGTCTATTTCGTAAAATATTTATAAAACTGCATGTATTCTCATCCCAAAAATATTAGATTTTAAAAGTGGGACTATAACTCACTTTCACAGATTTTTACTTCGTCGGGAAGTAAGACTTGGCCACTGGTCGATTCACGAACCTATAACAAATATGTATATATATATCAAATATGTTCAAAATATATTTACAACATTTTTATTACGTTTTAATGATTTGAGTTTATTAAGTCAGCTGTCCTCGTTAGTAACCTACAACTAGTTGTCTACAGTTAGATGTACAGAAATAAATCGATATATATTATCTTGAATCAATCCACGACCCAGTATATACACGTCTCAGGCTAGATCACAACTCAAAGTATATATATATTTTTGGAATCAATCTCAACCCTGTATAGCTAACTCAAACATTACTGCATATAGAGTGTCTAAGGTTGTTCCAAATAATATATATACATGGGTCAATACGATATGTCAAAACATTTGTATACGTGTCTATGGTATCCCAAGATTACATAATATATTAGAATATATGTATTATACAATATAAGTTAGCTAGGATATGATTAATATAGATTTGTTACCAATTTTCACGTAGCTACAACAAGCAAAATTATCCAATCTTGTTTTACCCATAACTTCTTCTTTTAAAATCCGTTTGGAGTGATTCAAGTTGCTATGGTTTCATATTGAACTTAATTTTATGAATCTACACAGAAAAAGTATAAGTTTATAGTCGGAAATACAGATTACAAGTCGTTTTTGTAAAGGTAGTCATTTCAGTCGAAAGAACGACGTCTAGATGACCATTTTGGAAAACATACTTCCACTTTGAGTTTAACCATGATTTTTGGATATAGTTTCATGTTCATAACAAAAATCATTTTCCCAGAAGAACAACTTTTAAATTAAAGTTTTTAATTAACTAACCCAAAACAGCCCGCGATATTACTACGACGGCGTATATCCGGTTTTACGGTGTTTTTGGTGTTTTCAGGTTTTAAATCATTAAGTTAGCATATCATATAGATATAGAACATGTGTTTAGTTGATTTTAAAAGTCAAGTTAGAAGGGTTAACTTTTTTTGCGAACAAGTTTAGAATTAATTAAACTATGTTCTAGTGATTACAAGTTTAAACCTTCGAATAAGGTAGTTTTATATATATGAATCGAATGATGTTATGAACATTATTACTACCTCAGGTTTTGTGGATAAACCTACTGGAAATGAGAAAAATAGATCTAGCTTCAAAGGATCCTTGGATGGCTTGAATGTTCTTGAAGTAGAATCATGACACGAAAACAAGTTCAAGTAAGATTTTCACTCGAAATAAAATTGTTAAAGTTATAGAAATTGAATTAAAGTTTGAATATGAGTATTACCTTGAACTAGAAAGATATCATACTGTAAATAAGAAAGATTTCTTAAGGTTGAATGATCACTCAAAGTGGATTTGCAAGATTGGAAGTTAGCTAGTAAACTTGGAAGTGTTGTTGGTGTGTTCTTGAGTAGTTGTTTTATAACTTGGTTTATGTATGGATTTATGAACTAGATTGAGCTAGATTTTGATGAAGATAATGAAGAACACTTAGAACAATGGAAGAACACATGAGAGAAGGAAGTTTAATGCATGTAAGTTGCAAAATGAAAGTGTGTATGTGTGTGTTCATTCACGTGAATATGGTGTCACCATATAGGCTCCATTAGTTTGTTATTTTGTGAGATTTTTCATGCTAGATGTTAAATGATGGTTCCCACATGGTTAGGTGACTCGCATGGGCTGCTAAGAGCTAATCATTGGAGTGTATATACCAATATTAAATACATTTAGAAGCTGTGTATTGTACGAGTACAAATACAAGTGCATACGAGTAGAATTGTTGATGAAAATGAATGAGGATGTAATTGTAAGCATTTTTGTTAAGTAGATTTGATAAGTGTCTTGAACTCTTTAATAATTAGATGAATACATATTAAAACACTACATGTATATACATTTTAACTGAGTCGTTAAGTCATTGTTAGTCGTTACATGTAAGTGTTGTTTTGAAACCTTTAGGTTAATGATCTTGTTAAATGTTGTTAACACATTGTTTATTATATCTAAAGAGATGTTAAATTATTACTTTATCATGATATTATGATATATTAATATATCTTAGTATGATATATATATAGTTAAATGTTGTTACAACGAAAATCGTTACATATATGTCTCGTTTCGAAATCATTAAGTTAGTAGTCTTGTTTTTACATATGTAGTTCATTGTTAATAGACTTAATGACATGTTTACTTATCATTTATCATGATTAAACATAGTGTATCAATATCTTAATATGATTCATATGTATTTAGTAAGACGTTGTTATAACGATAATCGTTATATATATCGTTTTCAAGTTCCTTAATTCAATAGTCTCATTTTTATGTATATAACTCATTGTTAAAATACCTAATGAGATACTTACTTATCATCATATCATGTTAAATATATATATATATATATATATATATATATATATATATATATATATATATATATATATATATATATATATATATATATATATATATATATATATATATATATATATATATATATATGTCATCATATAGTTTTTACAAGTTTTAACGTTCGTGAATCACCGGTCAACTTGGGTGGTCAATTGTCTATATGAAACCTATTTCATTTAAACAAGTCTTAACAAATTTGATTGCTTAACATGTTGGAAACACTTAATCATGTAAATAAAAATTTCATTTAATATATATAAACATGGAAAAGTTCGGGTCACTACAGTACCTACCCGTTAAATAAATTTCGTCCTGAAATTTTAAGCAGTTGGAGGTGTTGATGTATCTTCTGAAAATAAGTGCGGGTATTTCTTCTTCATCTGATCTTCTCATTCCCAGGTGAACTCGGGTCCTCTACGAGCATTCCATCTAACCTTAATAATTGGTATATTGTTTTTCTTAAGTCTTTTAACCTCACGATCCATTATTTCAACGGGTTCTTCGATGAATTGAAGTTTTTAGTTGATTTGGATTTCGTCTAACGGAATAGTGAGATCTTCTTTAGCAAAACATTTCTTCAAATTCGAGACGTGGAAAGTGTTATGTACAGCCGCGTGTTGTTGAGGTAACTCAAGTCGATAAGCTACTGGTCCGACACGATCAATAATCTTGAATGGTCCAATATACCTTGGATTTAATTTCCCTCGTTTACCAAATCGAACAACACCTTTACAAGGTGCAACTTTAAGCATGACCATCTCTCCAATTTCAAATTCTATATCTTTTCTTTTAATGTCAGCGTAGCTCTTTTGTCAACTTTGGGAGGTTTTCAATCGTTGCTGAATTTGGCTGATTTGGTGAGACGATCAACTATTACCCAAATAGTATCAAAACCACTTGCAGTCCTTGGCAATTTAGTGATGAAATCCATGGTAATATTTTCCCATTTCCATTCCGGGATTTCGGGTTGTTGAAGTAGACCTGATGGTTTCTGATGCTCAGCTTTGACCTTAGAACACGTCAAACATTCTCCTACGTATTTAGCAACATCGAATTTCATACCCGGCCACCAAAAATGTTTCTTGAGATCCTTGTACATCTTCCCCGTTCCAGGATGTATTGAGTACCTGGTTTTATGAGCTTCGCTAAGTACCATTTCTCTCATATCTCCAAATTTTGGTACCCAAATTCTTTCAGCCCTATACCGGGTTCCGTCTTCCCGAATATTAAGATACTTCTCCGATCATTTGGGTATTTCATCCTTTAAGTTTTCCTCTTTTAAAACTCCTTGTTGTGCCTCCTTTATTTGAGTAGTAAGGTTATTGTGAATCATTATATTCATAGTTTTTACTCGAATGGGTTCTCTGTCCTTTCTGCTCAAGGCGTCGGCTACCACATTTGCCTACCCCGGGTGGTAACGAATCTCAAAGTCATAATCATTCAACAATTCAATCCACCTGCGCTGCCTCATATTCAGTTGTTTCTGATTAAATATGTGTTGAAGGCTTTTGTGGTCAGTATATATAATAATTTTGACTCAATATAAGTAGTGCCTCCAAGTCTTTAATGCAAAAACAACCACGCCTAATTCCAAATCATGCATCGTATAATTCTGCTCGTGAATCTTCAATTGTCTAGACGTATAAGCAATTACTTTCGTTCGTTGCATTAATACATAACCAAGACCTTGCTTTGAGGTGTCACAATATATCACAAAATCATCATTCCCTTCAGGTAATGACAATATAGGTGCCGTAGTTAACCTTTTCTTCAACAATTGAAATGCTTTCTCTTGTTCATCCTTCCATTCAAATTTCTTCCCTTTATGCGTTAATGCAGTCAAGGGATTTGCTATTTTGGAAAAATCTTGGATGAATCTCCTATAATAACCAGCTAGCCCTAAAAATTGGCGTATTTGTTTCGGAGTTTTCGGGGTTTCCCACTTTTCAACGGTTTCAATCTTTGCCGGATCTACCTGAATACCTTCTTTGTTCACTATATAACCGAGGAATTGAACTTCTTCCAACCAAAATACACACTTTGAAAACTTAGCGTACAGTTTTTCTTTCCTTAACAACTCTAGCACTTTTCTCAAATGTTCTTCGTGCTCTTGGTCATTCTTTGAGTAAATAAGTATGTCATCGATGAAAACAATGACAAACTTGTCAAGGTATGGTCCACACACTCGGTTCATGAGGTCCATGAATACAGCTGGTGCGTTAGTCAACCCAAACAGCATAACCATAAACTCGTAATGACCGTAACGCGTCCTAAAAGCAGTCTTTGGAATATCATCCTCCTTCACCCGCATTTGATGATATCCAGAACGTAAATATATCTTCAAATAAACCGACGAGCCTTGTAGTTAATCAAATAAGTCGTCGATTCTCGGTAGTGGATAGCGGTTCTTGATGGTAAGTTTGTTCAAATCTCGGTAGTCGATACAGAACCTGAATGTACCATCTTTCTTCTTGACAAACAGAACAGGAGCTCCCTATGGTGATGTACTTGGTCGAATGAAACCATGCTCTAAAAGTTCCTGTAACTGACTTTGTAATTCTTTCATTTCGCTGGGTGCGAGACAGTATGGAGCACGAGCTATTGGTGCAGCTCCTAGTACAAGGTCTATTTGAAATTCAACGGATCGATGTGGGGGTAATCCCGGTAATTCTTTCGAAAATACATCGGGAAATTCTTTTGCGACAGGAACATCACTGATGTTCTTTTCTTCAGGTTTAACTTCCTCGATGTGTGCTAGAATGACGTAACAACCTTTTCTTATTAGTTTTTGCGCCTTCAAACTACTAATAAGATTTAATTTCGCGTTGTTCTTTTCTCCGTACACCATTAAAGGTTTTCCTTTTTCACGCATAATGCGAATCACATTTTTGTAACAAACGACATCTGCTCTCACCTTTTTCAACCCGTCCATGCCAATTATTACATCAAAACTCCCTAATTCGACTGATATTAAATCAATCTTAAACGTTTCATCACCCAGTTTAATTTCTCTATCCCGACATATATTATCTGCTGAAATTAATTTACCATTTGCTAATTCAAGTAAAAATTTACTATCCAAAGGCGTCAATGTGCAACTTAATTTAGCACAAAAATCTCTACTCATATAGCTTCTATCCGCACCCAAATCAAATAAAACATAAGCAGATTTATCGTCAATAAGAAACGTACATGTAACAAGCTCTGGGTCTTCCTGTGCTTCTGCCGCATTAATATTGAAAACTCTTCTGTGGCCCTGCCCATTAGTATTCCCTTGTTTCGGGCAATTTCTAATAATGTGGCCTGGTTTTCCACATTTATAACAAACAGCGTTGGTATTACTTGCTCCGACACTATTCGTTTCGGCATTACTTGTTCCGACACTATTTGTTCCTTTAGTTCTGTAAAACCTTGGTCCGTAAAACTCACACTTTGTCTCGCTATGACCATTTCTTTTACACTTGTTGCAAAATGTTGTGCAAAACCCCGGGTGATTTTCTTCACACCTATGACATGGCTGATTTTGGTTTTTGTTGTCGTTGCTGTTATTGAGGTTGTTGTTGAGATTGTTATTGTTGTTGAAATGGTTGTTGTAGTTGTTGTTGTTGTTGGGACGTTTGTTTTAGTTATTGTTAGGATTGCGGTTATTATTATGATTGTTATTGCGGTTGTTGGGATAGTTGTTACGATTGTGGTTGTAATTGTTATTGTTGTTGTACTGGTGACTCTTGTCACCGTTTTCCTCCTACTTCCTCTTGAGTTGTTTTGTGTTGGCTTCTTCGGCCGTCTGCTCTTTAATTCTTTCCTCAATCTGATTTATGAGTTTATGAGCCATTCGACTTGCCTTTTGTATGGAAGCGGGCTCGTGTGAACTCACATCTTCTTGAATCCTCACTGGTAACCCTTTTATAAATGCGTCGATCTTCTCTTTTTCATCTTCGAACGTTCCCGGACACAATAGGCACAACTCTGTGAATCGTTTTTCATATTTGGTAATATCGAACCCTTGTGTTCGTAACTCTCTAAGTTCTTCCTTGAGCTTATTGACTTCGTTTCTAGGACGGTACTGCTCGTTCATCAATTGCTTGAATGCCTACCACGGTAGTGCGTAAGCAGCATTTTATCCTACATGTTCAAGATAGGTGTTCCACCACGTTAACGCAGTACCTATGAAGGTATGCATAGCGTACTTAACTTTGTCCTCTTTAGTACATTTACTTATGGCAAACACCGATTCGACCTTCTCGGTCCACCATTTCAAACCGATTGGTCTTTCGGTTCTATCAAATTCCAAAGGTTTGTAGGCTGTGAATTCTTTGTAGGAGCATCCTACACGATTTCTTGTGGAATTTGTTCCACTGGTAGATCCAGAGTTATTGTTATTTTGCATCGCAGCCTGTACTGCAGCTATGTTTGCTGCAAGGAAAACACGGAAGTCTTCCTCGCTCATGTTCAAATTCTGACGAGTCGACGGTGCAATTTCCTTCAAAAATAGCCCAAAAGAATTAAGTTAATCATATAGAATTTTAAGAGTAGTCAATAGTATTTCGTAGCATAGTATGAACTCATTTATAAAAGGTTTTTCTTCATATTAGCGTTTTATAGTTTTAATTCGGGTAGTACCTACCCGTTAAGTTCATACTTAGTAGCTAATATACAATTCAACTACTACAATTCTATATGGAAAAATAATGATTATAATAATATTTCACGTTCAAATTTTATACAATATTTTACAAACTTACAATACCGCTATTATACATATATGATGAAATATAGCACATAATAACTTTGCTACTCAGCAGCTATAATGGCAATTCTAGTTAATACGCAAGTCGTTCAGCAAAAGAAATAAAGACATGTAATTTATAAGTCCAGAAACAAGTCATGCATTCTGGTTTTACTAAGACGACTTCTCATCCTTGGTCTTGTGGAAAGTAACCGTTATGACCATTGGCTAGGCAGCATGTTGTAATGTCATCAAAAGGACGAGGGTTTCGTAATGTCCAACAGCCCCGTAATTATCTAAAAATCTTGTTTCTCACCCCAACTACTGAATCCGTCACTTGTGGGAATGTTTTATTTAAAAGTTGTAATCCGATGTTCTTTTTCTCATTTTGGTAAGAAGCGAACATCACTAACCCGTAAGCATAACATGCTTCTTTATGTTGCATGTTAGAAGCTCTTTCTAACTCACAAAATCCTATGTTAGGATATGTTGAGTCAAAATAGGTTCTTAACCCGTAGCGTAAAATTGCATTTGGGTTCCCCGCATTTAACGCTTTAAAGAAAACACAGCGTAACTTACGGTCTCCCCAATGTGATATACCCCACCTATCAAAGGAAAGCCTTTTATAAACTAAGGCATTTCTGGAAAGTATTTCAAATGTTTGACAAGTAAATTTCGCCATAACTAATTGTGCTGATGAATTCTGACCGACTCTAGACAAGATTTCATCAATCATATCCTCTGGTAGGTCTTCTAAAATATTCGGTTGTCTACCCTTAACGTCCATTTTGTGTTTTTATACTGTAGAATAGCCAACGATTTGATTAGTAAAAGATAATTAACAAACAATACAAGAAATTTTTACATAGAACATAAAAGTACAAGCACACTACAATACATATAATACACATCATGATTACAACCCTCTAATCTGAATCACTGGTTTCTTCTTCTTCGGACTTGGTTCGTTTTCCTAATTCTCTAGGGATATATGGTGTTCCTCTAATACGAGCCGTCGTTTTCCACAATGGTTTAGAAAAACCTGGTGGTTTAGAGGTTCCCGGGTTATTGGTACATTTTAGGAAATACGGATGTTGCCGATACATATAAAGTTCATCGGGGTTGGAATCAGTTTTCTCTATTTTTATACCTTTTCCCTTATTATTTTCTTTTGCTTTATTAAATTGGGTCGAGGTAATTTCTATAACATCATCGGAATCCTCATCGGGATCCGATTCATCGGAAAATTGGTAATCTTCCCAATATTTTGCTTCCTCGGTGGAAACACCATTGACCATTATTGACTTTGGTCCGTTGGTTGAGGAATTTTTTTATTTAATCGATTTACTATAGGTATCAATATTTCTTCTTCCGGAACCTCTTCTTCTTCCAGTTCTTCCTCTTCCGGTTCCTCTTCTTCCGGTTCCTCCTCTTCCGGTTCCTCCTCTTCCGGTTCTTCTTCGGGAATTTGTTAATCTTCCCAAAATATATTCGACTCTTCATTATTATTAGGTGAGTCGATGGAATTTGTACTAGTGGTAAACATCTATAACACAATATCAAACACATTAAGAGGTTAATATATCACATAATATTTACATGTTAATAATATATAGTTTCCAACAAAAGTGTTAAGCAATCGTTTTTAAAGAAAACAAGGTCAAAGTCCAGATTCACTATTGTATCCTAACAAACTCGATAAGACACACTAATACAAATTTCTGGTTCTCTAAGACCAACGCTCGGATACCAACTGAAATGTCCCGTTCATATCGATTATAAACATTTCATATTAATTGATCTTTTTGCGAGGTTTTGACCTCTATATGAGACGTTTTTCAAAGACTGCATTCATTTTTAAAACAAACCATAATCTTTATTTTATCGACAAGGTTAAAAAGACACCACATAGATTATCAAGAAATGATAATCTAAAAATATCACACTTACACACTTCCAATACATATTGGCTTACAATATTAATATGTTACAACAAAGTAAATCTTGAATGCAGTTTTAAACAATATTATACAATCATGCTGACACCAAATCTTGTCCATATTTTAGCATGCAACAGCGGAAGCTCTTAATAATCACCTGAGAATAAACATGCTTTAAACGTCAACAAAAATGTTGGTGAGTTATAGGTTTAACCTATATATTTATCAAATCGTAATAATAGACCACAAGATTTCATATTTCAATAAACATTCCATACATACAGATAAAAATCATTCATATGGTGAACACCTAGTAACCGACATTAACAAGATGCATATAAGAATATCCCCTATCATTTCAAGAAATCCTTCAGACATGACAAAAAAGAATTCGAAATACTAAAGCATCCGGTACTTTGGATGGGGTTCGTTAGGCCCAATAGATCTATCTTTAGGATTCGCGTCAATTAGTAGATCGGTTTACTAATTCTTAGGCTACCAAGCAAAAGGGGCATATTCGGCTTCGATCATTCACCATATAATGTAGTTTCATTTACTTGTGTCTATTTCATAAAATATTTATAAAACTGCATGTATTCTTATCCAAAAAATATTATATTTTAAAAGTGGGACTATAACTCACTTTCACAGATTTTTACTTCGTCGAGAAGTAAGACTTGGCCACTGGTCGATTCACGAACCTATAGCAAATATGTACATATATATCAAAGTATGTTCAAAATATATTTACAATATTTTTATTATATTTTAATGATTTGAGTTTATTAAGTCAGCTGTCCTCGTTAGTAACCTACAACTAGTTGTCCATAGTTAGATGTACAGAAATAAATCGATATATATTATTGATAATGCTAAAAACGAACATATATTTCATAGCATTATTCCTCAAGAAAGACAAGCTTTTAGTTGTAATTGTTCTATTTATAAGTGATATTCGTTTAAATAATAAAAGGTGAAGACAAAAGACAGATTCAACGAATTGAAGACGCAAACGACCAAAAAGCTCAAAAGTACAAAATACAATCAAAGAGGTACCAATTATTGATAAGAAACATCTCAAAATTTCAAGAGTACAAGATTCAAAACACAAAGTACAAGATATTAAATTATACGCAAGGACGTTCGAAAATCCAGAACCGGGACCAGAGTCAACTCCCCACGCTCGACGCAATGGACTAAAAATTACAAGTCAACTATGCACATAAATATAATATAATATTTAAATAATTCTTATAATTATTTATATATTATATAATATATAAAAATCCGTCGGCAAGAAAGGAGCTAAAATGTGTGAGCTGGTTTTACAAACTCCGCGAGTTGCGAAGTTTGTAGTGAAAATGGGCCGCGAGTCGCGGAGATTCCCTGGACTCAAATCCCTATAAAAGGCAACGCAGTTTGATCGTTTTTAATATCAATATATCCATCCTCTCTATATCTATACGTAAATATTTATATTTATATTTTAATTTTAATTTTAATTTTAATCCTAATAATAAGGGTATGTTAGCGAATGTTGTAAGGGTGTAAGTCGAAATTCTGTCCGTGTAACGCTACGCTATTTTTAATCATTGTAAGTTATGTTCAACCTTTTTAATTTAATGTCTCGTAGCTAAGTTATTATTATGCTTATTTAAAATGAAGTAATCATGATGTTGGGCTAATTACTAAAATTGGGTAATTGGGGTTTGTACCATAATTGGGGTTTGGACAAAAGAACGACACTTGTGGAAATTAGACTATGGGCTATTAATAGGCTTTATATTTGTTTAACTAAATGATAGTTTATTAATTTTAATATAAAGATTTACAATTGGACGTCCCTATAAATAACCATATACACTCAATCGGATACGATGGGCGGGATATTTATATGTACGAATAATCGTTCATTTAACCGGACACGGGAATGGATTAATAGCCACTAGAATTATTAAAACAGGGGTGAAATTATGTACAAGGACACTTGGCATAATTTTTAACAAAGTATTAAAACCTTGGGTTACACGCGGTCGATAACCTGGTGTAATTATTAAACAAAGTATTAAAATCTTGTTACAGTTTAAGTCCCCAATTAGTTGGAATATTTAACTTCGGGTATAAGGATAATTTGACGAGGACACTCGCACTTTATATTTATGACTGATGGACTGTTATGGACAAAAACCAGACGGACATATTAAATAATCCAGGACAAAGGACAATTAACCCATGGGCATAAAACTAAAATCAACACGTCAAACATCATGATTACGGAAGTTTAAATAAGCATAATTCTTTTATTTTATATTTAATTTTCTTTATTTTATATTTAATTGCACTTCTAATTATCGCACTTTATTTTATTGTTATTGTATTTAATTGCACTTTTAATTATCGTACTTTTTAATTATCGCACTTTTATTTATCGAAATTTCATTATCGTTATTTATTTTACGCTTTAAATTAAGTCTTTTATTTATTTAATATTTTACATTTTGTTTTAACTGCGACTAAAGTTTTAAAAATCGACAAACCGGTCATTAAACGGTAAAAACCCCCTTTATAATAATAATATTACTTATATATATATTTGTATTTTTATAAATTAAACTAATATAGCGTTAAGCTTTGTTTAAAGATTTTTTTTCCCTGTGGAACGAACCGGACTTTCTAAAAACTACACTACTATACGATTAGGTACGCTGCCTATAAGTGTTGTAGCAAGGTTTAAGTATATCCATTCTATAAATAAATAAATATCTTGTGTAAAATTGTATCGCATTTAATAGTATTTCCTTGTAAAATTTAATAGTATTTTATACCCCTTAGCTTTAACTATCAAGTATTTTTGGCGCCGCTGCCGGGGATCCTAAAATCTAGCTTAAAAGCCGGAAGCGCACCGCTAATATAAAAAAAATAATAATAAATATATAAATCTAGTTTTAAGATTTTTATTATAAAGTATTTCTATTTTTGTTTTAGTTTTTAAAACATAAGTTTTTATTTAATTTATATAAATATTTTATATAATTATTAAAAACAGAAAAATAAAAAAATATAATTAAAATATTAAAAATTGAAACGAACGATTTTTGGCCTGCACAAAAACTGAAATTCTAAACCCCGTGACTTGCGAAATTTTTCAGCTGGGAGTACCGCGACTCGCGGAGTTCTCTCTGACACGGGTACACAGAAACCCTAACAGCATCATTACGTAATTATTATTATTATTATTATTATAAATTAAAAACCCTAATTAGGTTTTAATTTTTAATTAATTAAGTTTCGTTTATTTATTTAATTTATATATTTAGATTAATTAATTTAAATAAATTATAAATTTAACACTTTTATAAAATAAATAATATAAAAATAATATTTTTATAAAAATTGTACTTTTTACAACTTTTAGTATATTTTTATATTTTATACCTTTTTAATTGTTTTAGCGTAATATTTGTGTTTTTCGCTCGTATTTAGTTTTAAACTTAGTTTTTGCCATAGTTATTTTTATTTCTAGATTTTTAGGCTTTGCCGTAAAATCCCTTAAGTGCTTTTTCTTTAAACTAAGATTTAGGTGCTTTAGAATTTTGCGACGCCTTTTTAAGTTTTAGTACCTTTTTAAGTTATTACCATTTGAGATATAGTTTTTCTTTTAAGCTTTAATATTTTTAGACGCAACCTTTAATTTTAAGTTTTTTGTTCCTTTTTTAAGTTTCAACGCGCTACTTTCTTATTTTTATTTTTCGACGCCTTTTACCTATGTATCAATTATCACTCCAATTAGTAATCTCAATTTGCGATTATAATTTTAAGTTAGTGATAGTAATAAGGTTGGGTTAGTCGAGTGTTTTTAAGTTCTATAAGTCACTTTTTTTTTATTTCTTATTTTTCGACGCCTTTTATTTTTCGATCTTTTCTTTTTCGACCTTTTTCGACGCGCTCTTTTTCTTTCTTATTTCTCGCTATTCTAGTTTTAGGACATAGATTTTTATTCTACTTCTTATCTAAATTTCTTAAAATTACGAAAATTTATTTTAAGTGGTTAAATTGATAGACATCAAAATTTTCTGGTTCGTAGTAATAGTTGGATTTGTACGTGGACCGGGTTATTGGAGCCAAACAGTCCTCAATTATATTGAGACCAAACGAATCCTGCCCCTCTGCTGCATCTTTTGGCTATTCAAAACGTGGGCAAAATCAGAAAAGTCTATTAATTGGATAACTTATATAATTTTTCTTTCCTTTTAAAAACTAATAGGATATTCAGTGAATGCACCGAGCAAGACGTTCACCACCTTTTGTACGTTCACCACCTGTAACCAGATCAAGACATCTAGCAAATATTGTCGCAGTTGATTTTTCTTTAGAATCGTCATCCAGTCGACCAAGTACTCCAATTCAAATTTAGGATAATCCATTTTTTGAACCCGACCTCACAATTGAGAATCCGGAGAATATTCAGGGACAATTCATAGATCCCGAACCATTAATTTTTCCTCCGGAACCACCAATCATTCAAACAGAGATTGTTGAGGAAGGAACCATTAAATCAGAATCCTCTAGTGATTCCGATTCAACAAATTCGGTTATGGAGAATCTGGAACCTTTAAGTATGGAAGACCGAATGAGAGCTAAACGCACTGGCCAAGGTCACGCAATTACTCATCCAGACATTAATGCGCCAGATTATGAAATCAAAGGACAAATTCTACACATGGTGACTAATCAATGCCAATTTAGTGGTGCGCCGAAGGAAGATTCAAACGAACATCTTCGTACCTTTAATAGGATCTACACACTATTTAAAATAAGAGAAGTTGAGGATGAACAGATATATCTCATGTTATTTCCCTGGACTTTAAAGGGAGAAGCCAAAGATTGGTTGGAATCGTTACCTGAAGGGGCGATTGATACATGGGATGTTTTAGTTGAAAAATTTCTTAAACAATTCTTTTCGGCATCTAAAGCCGTAAGACTTCAAGGAGAAATTGTTACGTTCACACAGAAACCAAATGAAACTCTATATGAGGCGTGGACTAGATTTGGAAAGTTATTGAGAGGATGTCCGCAATATGGTTTAGACACCTGTCAAATAGTACAAATATTCTACCAAGGATGCAACATCACTACAAGGAAAGACATAGATATAGCAGCTGGTGGTTCTATTATGAAGAAAACCGAAACTGATGCTTATAAAATTATTGATAACACTGCTTCCCACTCACATGAGTGGCACCAAGAAAAAGATATCGTTAGATCATCTAAAGCAGCTAGAGCCGATTCTAGCCATGACTTAGATTCTATTTCAGCAAAGATAGATGCTGTCGAGAGACGAATGAAAAAGATGACTAAAGATATCCACTCAATACGAATTAGTTGTGAGCAGTGTGGAGGACCACATTTGACAAAAGATTGTCTCAGTATTGAACTAACAATGGAACAAAGAGAGAATATTTCATACATAAACCAAAGGCCTGGAAATAATTATCAGAATAATTATCAACTGCCAAGACCGATTTACAATCAAAACCAGAATTATAACCGAAATGTTCCATACAACAACCAACAAGGTCCTAGCAATCAACAAGTATCCAACAATACTTACAATCAGCAAAGACCTAATTTTCAAAACAAACCACCACAACCCGATGATAAAAAGCCAAATTTAGAAGATATGATGACGAAGCTAGTTGAAACTCAAACGCAGTTTTTCACATCTCAGAAACAAACTAATGAACAAAATGCTCAAGCATTTAGAAATCATCAAGCTTCTATTCAAAATTTGGAACAAGAAGTAAGTAACCTAGCAAGGTTAATAGGTGAAAGAAAACCAGGAAGTTTACCTAGTGATACAAATGCTAACCCCCGGAATGAAACAGCTAAAGCCATTACCACAAGAAGTGGTACAACACTTAAACCACCTGAAATACCTGTAATTTCTGATGAAGCTATTCCTACTCCACAAGAACCACAACCTGAACAAGATAAGGAAACAGAACCGGTAGTTGAAAAGGTTAATGAAGATAACACAGTTAAGGCTAAACCTTATGTTAAACCATACCAACCACCACTTCCTTACCCGAGTAAATTGAAAAAAGAGAGACTTGAAGCCGAGCAATCCAAATTCTTGGATATGTTTAAACAGATAAATGTAAATCTTCCTTTCATTGATGTGATTTCAGGAATGCCTAAATATGCTAAATTTCTGAAAGATCTAATATCGAATAGAAAGAAAATGGAAGAACTCTCGGCTGTTACTATGAATGCTAATTGTTCAGCAGTGCTGTTGAATAAGATACCAGAAAAACTATCTGATCCAGGAAGTTTCACAATTCCATGTTTTCTGGGTAGTCTTAGTTTAATAAAAGCATTGGCAGACTTAGGTGCTAGTATAAATCTAATGCCGTATTCACTATACACTAAACTAGACCTTGGAGAATTGAAACCAACAAGAATAAGCATACAACTAGCCGATAGATCAATAAAATATCCTAGAGGGATAATGGAAAACATGCTAGTTAAAGTTGGTACTTTAGTATTTCCAGTAGATTTTGTTGTTCTGGATATGGAAGAAGATTCTCAAGTTCCTCTCATATTAGGAAGACCATTCTTAAACACGGCTAAAGCAATGATAGACGTGTTTGGTAAGAAACTGACCCTAAGTATAGAGGACGAGAGTGTTACCTTTTCAGTTGATAGAGCAATGCAACAACCGCAATCTGCAGATGATACATGCTATTATATTCAAACTATAGACTCACATGAAGAATTGTTAGAAGAATTTCCAGAATTACAAGGAACAGGAGAATGTTCTTTAGGAGAAAGAACTGAACCAATTGATGAAGCTGAAATGTTAGCTACACTAATAGCAAATGGATATGAACCAACAACAGAAGAAATTCAAATGCTAAAAGAAGAAGACAGATATCGATACAAATCATCGATAGAAGAACCTCCGACATTAGAGTTAAAGCCACTTCCAAACCATTTGGAATACGATTATTTACATGGTGAATCTGAATTACCTGTAATAATATCGTCTTCTCTTACTAAAAATGAAAAATCACAACTCATTTCTGTGTTGAAAGCTCATAAACCAGCCATTGCATGGAAGATTCATGATATTAAAGGAATAAGTCCTTGGTATTGCACACATAAAATCCTTATGGAAGAAGGTCATAAAACGTATGTGCAACGCCAACGAAGACTAAATCCTAATATGCAAGATGTAGTTAAGAAAAAAATTATTAAACTATTAGATGCAGGTTTAATTTATCCGATCTCTGATAGTCCATGGGTAAGCCCAGTTCAATGCGTGCCTAAGAAAGGTGGCATGACTGTCATTACAAATGAGAAAAATGAGCTTATTCCTACTAGGACTGTAACAGGATGGCGTGTGTGTATTGATTATAGAAAATTAAATGACATCACCAGAAAAGATCACTTTCCCTTACCTTTTATTGATCAAATGTTGGAAAGATTAGCCGAAAATAGTTACTATTGTTTTCTTGATGGATTTTCCGGATATTTTCAAATTCCAATAGCACCCGAGGACCAAGAGAAAACCAAATTCACGTGCCCTTATGGTACTTTTGCTTACAAACGCATGCCATTTGGACTTTGCAACGCCCCTGCAACCTTTCAAAGGTGCATGATGGCGATTTTTCACGACATGATAGAAGAATGCATGGAAGTTTTCATGGATGACTTTTCAGTCTTCGGTGATACATTTGAAACATGTCTAGCTAATCTTGAACGAATGCTTATTAGATGCGAACAATCAAATCTAGTACTTAATTGGGAGAAATGCCATTTCATGGTTAAAGAAGGCATCGTTCTTGGTCATAAAATTTCAAATGAAGGAATTGAAGTGGATAGAGCTAAAGTAGATGTAATTGCTAAACTTTCACATCCCACCAATGTTAGAGGAGTTAGGAGTTTTCTAGGGCATGCCGGTTTTTACTGACGTTTCTTAAAAGATTTTTCTAAAATTGCCACTCCTATGAATAAACTCCTAGAAAAGGATGCTCCATTCATCTTTTCAGATGAATGTATCAAATATTTTAATATTCTTAAAGAGAAACTCACTAATGCGCCGATCATGATAACACCAAATTGGAATCTGCCGTTTGAACTTATGTGCGATGCAAGTGATTTTGCAATGGGAGCCGTTTTAGGACAAAGGATTGAAAAACGATTTCAACCTATATATTATGCTAGTAAGACATTACAAGGAGCACAAACAAATTACACAACTACTGAAAAAGAACTCCTTGCTATTGTCTTTGCTTTTGACAAATTTCGTTCATATCTCGTTCTAGCTAAAACGGTGGTCTATACCGACCATTCTACTCTTAGATACCTATTTTCGAAACAAGATGCCAAACCAAGATTAATCCGTTGGATCTTACTCTTACAAGAATTCGATATTGAAATCCGAGATAAAAGAGGAGCATAAAATCTCGCCGCTGATCATCTTTCTCTTCTTGAAAATCCTGAATTAGAAGTTCTAAATGAATCGGCCATACAAGACAACTTTCCTGATGAATATCTATTGAAGATAGATTATAATGAAATTCCATGGTTTGCAGACTATGCAAACTACTTAGTATGTGGATTCCTTGAAAAAGGATTGTCGTACCAAAAACGAAAGAAATTCTTTAGTGATATAAAACACTATTTCTGGGAAGATCCACATCTGTTTAAAAGTTGTCCAGATGGAATAATACGCCGATGTGTATTCGGAGATGAAGCTAGTAAAATCTTAAACCATTGTCACACAGGACCAACAGGAGGGAATTATGGGCCTCAACTAACAGCAAGAAAAGTTTACGATGCTGGATTCTATTGGCCTACAATTTACAAAGATGCACACATTCTTTGCAAATCCTGTGATGGTTGTCAAAGGGCCGGAAAAATAAGTCAACGTGATGAAATGCCACAAAATGTCATTTAAGTATGTGAAGTATTTGACATTTGGGGTATTGACTTTATGGGTCCATTTACAAAATCTCATAATAATTTCTACATTCTCGTTACCATAGATTATGTATCTAAATGGGCGGAAGCACAAGCTCTCCCAACTAACGATGCACGAGTTGTAGTCAACTTTTTAAAACGTCTTTTTGCAAGGTTTGGAACACCGAAAGCTTTAATAAGTGATCGGGGAACTCATTTCTGTAATAATCAACTTGAGAAAGTTCTTAAAAGATATGGAGTAACTCATAAAATCTCCACCGCATATCATCCACAAACAAGTGGACAAGTTGAAAATACCAACCGAGCTTTAAAACGTATTCTAGAGAAAACCGTAGGATCAAATCCGAAGGAATGGTCCATTAAATTGGAGGATGCACTCTGGGCTTTTAGAACAGCCTACAAAACTCCAATTGGAACCACACCCTTTAGACTCGTTTATGGAAAAGCATGTCATCTTCCAGTAGAAATTGAACACAAAGCATTTTGGGCTTTGAAGACATGTAATCTTGATTTACATGAAGCCGGACGTCTACGATTAAGTCAACTAAACGAATTAGAAGAATTAAGACATGAAGCATACGAAAATTCGTTAATCTATAAAGAAAGAACGAAGAAATGGCATGATAAAAGAATCAGAAGTTCAAAATAATTTAAAGAAGGAGACAGAGTTCTTCTTTTCAATTCACGATTCAAGCTATTTCCTGGAAAATTGAAATCAAGATGGTCTGGACCATTCATAGTTAAAATAGTTTTTCTATACGGAACGATAGAATTAATAAATTCAAATGGGATTGAATTTAAAGTTAATGGTCACAGAGTTAAACACTACATAGACAGTCCAATGGAATTCGATGATGAAGTTAATCACAATTTCGACACCACAGCTAACTAAGTGTGGGGAGAATCAAGTCTTTAAAGGATAATATGTATTTCTGTTAGAGTTAGATTGTCTGTTTTCGTGTAGTTCTCGAAAATGGAACCCGAATGGTCTTTCCCTAGCAGACCCTAAAGAACTAGTCTTCTCCCCCCATTCTGAATTTTTATTTTTTTTTAGGTTTTTACAAAATGAAGACTGCCTGTGAACTAAACCATGGTCTAATGCTACACGCTTTGATCACTAAACGTAATAATGACACACTACCGAGTGAACTGGTATCAGTAATCAGAGAAAGGTTGGACGGAGTAAGAAAAGAATCCAGATGCGAAGATAATAAGTTACAATTTGGTAAAGGAAAATCAAAATCCGCAGCAAAAAGAAGAGCATGACACCTTGAAAAATGTCACAAATGCGGAAAATGGTCACATGGAGGTAAATGTTCAAATAATCAAACTTATTCAAACACCGAATTTGTTACTTTATGCAGAGATGGACCGTTCATATGTTTAGAAGAAAAAACACTGAATGCTTGAGGTTACGCCTATGTAGCTCTGGAAAACCAATTAAACCGACTATCTTATGAGTGGGCTAGATCATATCACTAAGAATATTATCTCACAGGTAAGTCTGTACAGTTTTTATTTTTATTTTTATTTTTAACCTTTTGATAATAAACGCTAATTTGTTCGCTGTATTAAATTGGTATTGAATAAAATTAGGTTTGGCGACCGAAATTATTGATAACATACAAAAATTTATTACATCACTGCGAAATTTAACGTTTATTCTTAAGGTATAAATATCTTTAATCAATCAACCCAAAATATTTCAAAAATTAGTCATGAGTTAAATTAGGTCATGGAACCGAAATTACTTTACCGAAAAGAGGGGCGCATATTTTTGATAATATTTGATTGATTAAAGTGGGATAAAAGCCAAAAAGATTTTTAATTTTATTTTTACCATGTTTTTAAAATTAATATATAAATCTTAAATTAATATTGTGAACTTTGTAAAATCAATATATTTAAGTTTGTCAATATTTGAAAAATTAATATTTTTAATATAAGTTTGTATGTATAAAAATAAAAATATAATATAAGTTTGGTGTGAATTTTTAATATTATGCATTTTTAATTAAGTTTGGTGTGAATTTTTAATTTTATGCATTTTTAAATTTAAGTTATGTGAATTTAAAAAAAAATTACTTTATGTCGCTAAGTTAAAAATATGATTTTTAAAATTCGTTATAAGTTGAAGACTAGGTCGTTGAACCGAAATTGCTTTAACCGAGGGAGGGACGAGAACTTTTATTATCATTATTTTTAATCTTATTGAATTAAATTATGCCAAAAACATTAAAAAAACCCAAAAATCTAAGCTTTTAAAACAATCGCTTGAAAAAGACAAATTTTAAAATTTTGTCTAGGGACGGACTAGGACATCGATCCGAAACGACCTCGTCCTAAATAACAAGGGAAACGAAATTTTAAAATTAATTACTTAATTGTTTTATAAGTTAAAGATTATTATAAAAAAAAAAGGCCGCGACTCGCGGAGTTTGAAAGAGGCAAATACCGCAAGTCGCGGAGTTTGAAAAATACAGAAAAAAAAATAAAACGCTGGAAACAGATCAGTCCCTCACTCCACACCCAAAATATACTGCGAAAATACCCGAAAATCACCTCTAAATTCCGAATTTTTTCACCAAAAATCATCACATTTTTTACTAAAATCATGTTGAGAAGGATGCTATCAAGGAATTACTCAAGAAAAATGGTAAATTTCTACACCTAAACACCATTTAATCCGAAAATTAGTGTTCTTGAGCAAATTTATACCCAATTCGATTTTGATGCTTTTTAGTGTAATTATGCTTAAATTGTTTGTGTATTATGCTTGTATAACCTAGATTGATGCTATTTAACATGATTAGAAGCCTTAAACTTCAAATTTTGAGTAATCTAGGGTTTGTGTTCTTGAGCAATTTGGGGCATTTTGATATAAACAGGTTATGGCCGATTTTTGTCATGAATTATTGCTAAATTAAGTAGTGTAACATGTTTAGGTAGTTAAATGATCCAAATTTTGAGCCTAAACATGATTTTTGAGAATTAAAGTGGACTTTTTCAAGTCTAAAATTCATGAACTTGATTTTTGAGAGATAATGCCATTTGAAACTTGTTTAATTGCTAGTAATGATTATTTTGACATTTTATTTGAGTTGAATGCTTATGAACTTGACGAACATTTTCGTATATGCTTATTTGGAAAAGTGTAGATTTGATAAAAATATGAAAATGAGCATAAGTTTGATATAAATTGAACATGTCATTGTAATTATTTTGATTGATGATTTTGCTGACACTAATGCATATTTGGATGCACAAAAATTGTATTTGATGTGTTTTACAGACTGAAAGGGGTGCATCTTCATCCCAAGCTCGCAATGCTCCTCCTGAGAATGCGGAACAACAGGAGGTGGATAATTATTACAAACAAGATATACCTCATCCAGTTATGACATTTTCAGATATGCACGTGGAGAATTTGCACCCAAACTTGAGATTAGACAGACGTTGGATAGATTATGCAAAATACCAAAGGGGCTTGCATACTCTTCATTCTAAAGCTGTTGAAGTACCTAGGGTAATAGAATGGGAACCGTTAGAAGCTGTAGAATTGGCCGAGCCAATTAGGGAATTACTTACTCAGAGGTATGGTAATTCTACTTTTAACGATTGGGTACGTTTATTCAACATGCGTAGACCTGTATATAAAGTATGGTGTGAAGAATTATTGTGTAGTATAGAAATAAATGATCGGGTAGTTAGTTTAACCGATTGATCTTTTACTAGATTTTTGTTAAGAGGTTCGATGCGCCACATGTCTCTACTAGACATGGCTCAGGCCTTACGTATATATACGCCTGAGGAGCTAGCATCTGCCGATTATAGAGGGTTGATATTAAATGGTAGGAAAATTGATGAAAATTTTGATACGCATGGTGTATGGAGTCAAATGACTAGCCATCACCGATTTAATGGAGGAAATTACTCTTATTTGAATATAGATAGAGCTGAATTAAGAGTAATTCATAGGTTTCTAGCGAATTCAATTACACAGAGAGGTAAAAATAAGGAAAAGGTAAATGAGCAAGATTTATTTTACCACATGTGTATTCGGGACCCACAAAGCACTGTAAGTATACCTTATTGTGTGGGTTATTATTTATCAGCTATGGTTAGGGGGATGAGACCACATAGCATAATAGGAGGTGGTATATTTATTACATTAATTGCTGAGTATCTCAATGTGGATATAAGTCGGGGGGATTATTAATCGAAGAACCAGAACCCCACGATACAATTGGTTTAAATGTATACCATGGTGCTAAAGTTTTGAAGAGGCGAAATAACGTCGTAGTACGATATAATGGTAGACATCCACAGGTTGAGAGAAACCAACAGCCAGGTAATGTGGGAGGGCGAAATGAAATGACAGAAATGCAAAGGTTTATAGCTTCATAAGAGTATGAAAATGCTAGACATAGAGCATTTGAAGATTGGCAAGTTCATCAAAACCAAATCATAGCTCATTACCAACATATAGGTAGAAACTATATTCCTACTCCAATGCCCGTATTCCCTCCCTGGTCTATAGAGATGCAACCACCGTATCCTACGTATAACCCAGCCGAAGCATTCTATAACACATACGGTTATGCATGGAACCCCTACTGGTATCAGTATCATCCCTAGTCTACTTAGTTTTATTTATTTTATTATTTGTAATGTTGATACATTTAATACTTATGTTAATATTGTAATAGTTTTTATAATTTTCTAACTTTTATTATTAGATTTTAATAATTTTTGAATGTGGGGTAATATACCAAACTTCAAAAATATGTATATATGTTTGCAGTTTATCTTATGTACACAACAGGGTAAAACAACGCATTTTCAAAGACTAGCATTAAGTTCAGTAAAAACAACTAATTTTGACGACAAGATGCAAAATATATGTGAAATAACAACAAGACGGAATGAACAAATAATGTGCACCATTTATCATTCAACACAAACAACAATATGTTTGGAAACTTTGGTAAAATTTAATCATTTCTACGCTAATCACCCTCAATAATTTAAATTGTTACTGATTTCTTGCAAATGAGGGCATTGCAAGATCTTAAGTGTGGGAAGGGGTTAAATTCTTTCGGATTTTTAAATTTTTTATCTTAAACACTTGGTTACCATTAAAAATACTAGTAAAGCAGTAGTTGTATTAGAATCTAGTGCTCTCTGATAACAAAGAACAGCCCTAGTCTTATATACTGACTACCCAATTCTAGAAAAAAAAATTCAAAATTTTCAATTAAATGAATTCAAAATCATGTTTATACATATTTATGAACGATAAAACTAGGTTTTAACACCGAAATTATTGTTACCTTGGAAAGGACATAAATTGAGAAACAAACCAAAATATTAGAATTCATTTAAAATGGAATAGAGGAGAACAAAAAGGAAAAATAAAAGCCAAGTGTGGGAAAATTTACCAAGTTATTTTAAATATATGTCACATATTTCTGTAACAAATAATTGAAAATACTTTTGTTTTGAACGATAATTAACTGTTTTACCCGATTTACTGTAAGAAAGATGGATCTACACGATGAATCAATTCCATCATTAAAAGGAAGTAAAGTCTTCCGAAAAAGAAACGCGCTTCCTGATTTAGGTCATGAAGTTGTCGTCCAGACCAGCTGTAGGTTGACGAAAAACCTAGAAAAGTCATCACTAAAATCAGCAGGAAATCCACGGACCTCAGCATCAAACAGGGTCGCCAAGTGGTCAGACTTATCCTAACCATGAGAGGATCTGTCTTGTAAAATAGGGAGGGCGCCGTGCAAATTAGCTGGATAAGACTAATGAATCAGATCCCCAAAAAGGATAATTTCCTTAAAGATCAAAAATCAGCTTTTAAGACTGTTATTACTCAATCCTAGAGATTGACCTTAAAGATTGAGAATTACAAACTCATGGAATTCGATGATATCTAAACTCGAGCTTGAACGAGAAAATATTTTGATCAAATTAAAACCGATTTGTTTTCTGAAAACCCTATTTTCAATGCGTTCGTTACCTTTGAACGTAAAATTCTAGGAATTCACCTGGAATTCATTAGGTCACCTGAACCAAATCAGGTGTCAACCGTAAGAACGGTGGTTGCATAGTATGGTCAAAGACAGGACCTTGTGCCAGACCGAAAAATTATAAGGGTGAGCTTTACTATTGCTCCTACCAAGGATAGTAATTGCGTCCGACACGTTATAGACCATAATCAAAAGCATGTCAGGGGACATTGCCTTAACAGTTGCTTGTTCAACGCTTTCCTTTACAACCGGACGGTAGTTTACCGAAAGGTAATATACGGAGCAAGTATACTGGACATGTTACATTCCTAATACAAGGTTAGCAAGTGGGTATCACAAAACCGCAAGTTTTGAGCTAAAATTTTCAAATCTGAAACCCACCAAACCCAAAAAAACAATTTGCAAACACCGGTGAAGGGTTATTTCGGAAAACTTATCTAGGGTAAAAACTAGATTTAATTTTCAAAAGATCAAATGTTTTCATAAAGATCCAATTTCCTTAAAGGATCTAAATTTTATAGTCATGTGGGACTGTAAACCACATCATTACTACCATTGTTTATACCGCCGTAAAGAAATCACTGATGTACAAAGTGTGAAAAATAAAGAAGTGATTCTAGTATTTCAAGACTATATTGCTTGAGGACAAGCAACGCTCAAGTGTGGGAATATTTGATAATGCTAAAAACGAACATATATTTCATAGCATTATTCCTCAAGAAAGACAAGCTTTTAGTTGTAATTGTTCTATTTACAAGTGATATTCGTTTAAATAATAAAAGGTGAAGACAAAAGACAGATTTGACGAATTGAAGACGCAAACGACCAAAAAGCTCAAAAGTACAAAATACAATCAAAGAGGTTCCAATTATTGATAAGAAACGTCTCAAAATTTCAAGAGTACAAGATTCAAAACACAAAGTACAAGATATTAAATTATACGCAAGGACGTTCGAAAATCCGGAACCGGGACCAGAGTCAACTCTCAACGCTCGACGCAATGGACTAAAAATTACAAGTCAACTATGCACATAAATATAATATAATATTTAAATAATTCTTATAATTATTTATATATTATATAATATATAAAAATCCATCGGCAAGAAAGGAGCCAAAATGTGTGAACTGGTTTTACAAACTCTGCGAGTTGCGGAGTTTGTATTGAAAATGGGCCGCGAGTCGCGGAGATTCCCTAGACTCAAATCCCTATAAAAGGCAACGCAGTTTGATCGTTTTTAATATCAATATATCCATCCTCTCTATATCTATACGTAAATATTTATATTTATATTTTAATTTTAATTTTAATTTTAATCCTAATAATAAGGGTATGTTAGCGAATTTTATAAGGGTGTAAGTCGAAATTCTGTCCGTGTAACGCTACGCTATTTTTAATCATTGTAAGTTATGTTCAACCTTTTTAATTTAATATCTCGTAGCTAAGTTATTATTATGCTTATTTAAAACGAAGTAATCATGATGTTGGGCTAATTACTAAAATTGGGTAATTGGGCTTTGTACCATAATTGGGGTTTGGACAAAAGAACGACACTTGTAGAAATTAGACTATGGGCTATTAATGGGCTTTATATTTGTTTAACTAAATGATAGTTTGTTAATTTTAATATAAAGATTTACAATTGGACGTCCCTATAAATAACCATATACACTCAATCGGACACGATGGGTGGGATATTTATATGTACGAATAATCGTTCATTTAACCGGACACGGGAATGGATTAATAGCCACTAGAATTATTAAAACAGGGGTGAAATTATGTACAACGACACTTGGCATAATTGTTAACAAAGTATTAAAACCTTGGGTTACACGCAGTCGATAACCTGGTGTAATTATTAAACAAAGTATTAAAATCTTGTTACAGTTTAAGTCCCCAATTAGTTGGAATATTTAACTTCGGGTATAAGGATAATTTGACGAGGACACTCGCACTTTATATTTATGACTGATGGACTGTTATGGATAAAAACCAGACGGACATATTAAATAATCCAGGACAAAGGACAATTAACCCATGGGCATAAAACTAAAATCAACACGTCAAACATCATGATTACGGAAGTTTAAATAAGCATAATTCTTTTATTTCATATTTAATTTCCTTTATTTTATATTTAATTGCACTTCTAATTATCGCACTTTATTTTATTGTTATTTTATTTAATTGCACTTTTAATTATCATACTTTTTAATTATCGCACTTTTATTTATCGAAATTTCATTATCGTTATTTATTTTACGCTTTAAATTAAGTCTTTTATTTATTTAATATTTTACATTTTGTTTTAACTGCGACTAAAGTTTTAAAAATTGACAAACCGGTCATTAAACGGTAAAAACCCCCCTTTATAATAATAATATTACTTATATATATATTTGTATTTTTATAAATTAAACTAATATAGCGTTAAGCTTTGTTTAAAGATTTTTTTTCCCTGTGGAACGAACCAGACTTTCTAAAAACTACACTACTGTACGATTAGGTACACTGCCTATAAGTGTTGTAGCAAGGTTTAAGTATATCCATTCTATAAATAAATAAATATCTTGTGTAAAATTGTATCGCATTTAATAGTATTTCCTTGTAAAATTTAATAGTATTTTATACCCCTTAGCTTTAACTATCAATTATCTTGAATCAATCCACGACCCAGTGTATACACATCTCAGGCTAGATCACAACTCAAAGTATATATATTTTTGGAATCAACCTCAACCCTGTATAGCTAACTCAAACATTACTGCATATAGAGTGTCTATGGTTGTTCCAAATAATATATATACATGGGTCGATATGATATGTCAAAACATTTGTATACGTGTCTATGGTATCCCAAGATTACATAATATATTAGAATATATGTATTATACAATATAAGTTAGCTAGGATATGATTAATATAGATTTGTTACCAATTTTCACGTAGCTACAACAAGCAAAATTATCCAATCTTGTTTTACCCATAACTTCTTCGTTTTAAATCCGTTTTGAGTGATTCAAGTTGCTATGGTTTCATATTGAACTTAAGTTTATGAATCTAAACAGAAAAATTATAATTTTATAGTGGGAAATACATATTGCAATTCATTTTTGTAAAGGTAGTCATTTCAGTCGAAAAAACGACGTCTAAATGACCATTTTGGAAAACATACTTCCACTTTGAGTTTAACCATGATTTTTAGATATAATTTCATGTTCATAATAAAAATTATTTTCCCAGAAGAATAACTTTTAAATCAAAGTTTATCATAGTTTTTAATTAACTAACCCAAAACAGCCTGCGATGTTACTACGACGGCGTATATCCGGTTTTACGGTATTTTTCGTGTTTTCAAGTTTTAAAAAATTAAGTTAGTATATCATATAGATATAGAACATGTGTTTAGTTGATTTTAAAAGTCAAGTTAGAAGGATTAACTTTTGTTTGCGAACAAGTTTAGAATTAACTAAACTATGTTCTAGTGAGTACAAGTTAAAACCTTCGAATAAGGTAGCTTTATATATATGAATCGAATGATGTTATGAACATCATTACTACCTAAGGTTTTGTGGATAAACTTACTGTAAATGAGAAAAATATATCTAGCTTCAAAGGATCCTTGAATGGCTTGAAAGTTCTTGAAGTAGAATCATGACACAAAAACAAGTTCAAGTAAGATTTCCACTCGAAATAAGATTGTTAAGGTTATAGAAATTGAATAAAAGTTTGAATATGAGTATTACCTTGTATTAGAAAGATATCTTACTGTAACTAAGAAAGATTTCTTGAGGTTGGATGATCACTCAAAGTGAATTTGCAAGATTGGAAGTAAGCTAGAAACTTGGAAGTGTTGTTAGTGTGTTCTTGAGTAGTTGTTTTATAACTTGGTTTATGTATGGATTTATGAACTAGATTGAGCTAGATTTTGATGAAGATGATGAAGAACACTTAGAAAAATGGAAGAACACTTGAGAGAGAGTAGTTTGATGCATGTAAGTTGTAAAATGAAAGTGTGTATGTGTGTTTTCATTCACGTGAATTTGGTGTCACCATATAGGCTCCATTAGTTTGTTATTTTGTGAGATATTTCATGCTAGATGTTAAATTATGGTTTCCACATGGTTAGTGACTCACATGGGCTGCTAAGAGCTGATCATTGGATTGTATATACCAATAGTAAATACATTTAGAAGCTGTGTATTGTACGAGTGTAAATACGAGTGCATACGAGTAGAATTGTTGATGAAAATGAATGAGGATATAATTGTAAACAATTTTGTTAAGTAGATTTGATAAGTGTCTTGAAGTCTTTCAAAAGTGTATGAATACATATTAAAACACTACATGTATATACATTTTAACTGAGTCGTTAAGTCATCGTTAGTCGTTACGTGTAAGTGTTGTTTTGAAACCTTTAGGTTAACGATCTTGTTAAATGTTGTTAACCCATTGTTTATTATATCTAAAGAGATGTTAAATTATTACATTATCATGATATTATGATATATTAATATATCTTAGTATGATATATATATATATATATATATATATATATATATATATATATATATATATAGTTAAATGTTGTTACAACGATAATCGTTACATATATGTCTCGTTTCGAAATTATTAAGTTAGTAGTCTTGTTTTTACATATGTAGGTCATTGTTAATACACTTAATGACATGTTTACTTATCATTTATCATGATTAAACATAGTGTATCAATATCTTAATATGATTCATATGTATTTAGTAAGACGTTGTTATAACGATAATCGTTATATATATCGTTTTCGAGTTTCTTAATTCAATAGTTTCATTTTTATGTATATAACTCATTGTTAAAATACCTAATGAGATACTTTCTTATCATAATATCATGTTAAATATATATATATATATATATATACATATATATGTCATCATATAGTTTTTACAAGTTTTAACATTCGTGAATCACTGGTCAACTTGGGTGGTCAATTGTCTATATGAAACCTATTTCATTTAAACAAGTCTTAACAAGTTTGATTGCTTAACATATTGGAAACACTTAATCATGTAAATAACAATTTCATTTAATATATATAAACATGGAAAAGTTCGGGTCACTACACTGCTGCAGTTGGTTATGTGGGTAAGTGCAAGTGGATTTGAAGTATCTTCAAGAATAACTGGGAATTCGTCTACCCGGACTCAATGACCTAAAATCATTGAGGGGTGAAGTTTCAGTATATCAAACGGCAATTCGTGCGTCGTGGCTCAATGATCAAAAATCATTGAGGTACGAAGCTCTGTATTATAGGCATTCAAGAAGATCTTTAATGAAGCATGAAGATTCAGAAGACCCGATACCACTGCAGAGACTGACTGAAGATTGCAAGAGGTGTTTTCAACGACTTATCGACAGCAACAGACTCGCCAGCAATGTCCAAGTGGGATCTGTTAGTGCACTAAATGGAGTTGTCCATCGCTGTCGAACAACCTGAGAATAGGTTTAGGTCTGCGTTGTACACCTAGGGATGTATTGAACTAGAAAACTCATGTCGCAGGAGCATATGTAACCAAATGTGTAATATAGGTCTGTCATACGAGTGACTGATGTCACTCGTATGGGTGATAACTGTCATCCGTACGGTTGAGACCTCAACCGTGCATATGAGCTGACAGATGACATACACTATAAATAGAGTTTTGCTTGTTCTTGGTCAGTTGAGGTTTCCACCAAGAACACTTGAGTGTGTGTGAGGTGTGTGCTCCTCCTCTTCACCTTCATGGTGGAGAGGATCCATAGTGGATTGATGCTCCAACTACCATGGAAATGGCAAAGTGACTAGATTAGATTCTTGTAATTGTTATTTTAATTCGTTTATTGATCTATTACATGTAATCTTAATCTATAATCAGCTGATTATCACTTGTTTGTTTGTGTTCATCTCATATTCATCATGTTCATCTTATTTATCACATATTAAGCTCAAATTGCTGATCAATGCTTGTTCCTTGATCTAAAGATCCTAGAAACTGATGCACGGGATCCAACAGTTTAAATTACTGGACTTGGGTTCCCGATGTTGTAAACTTGTATCTTGATGTCTTTTGGAATTTAGTTTAACATTTGAGTAAGCTATGGTGATCCAAGACTTGGGTGGTTGTGGTTACTATTAACTGTAAAAAAAAAGTATCTCATAATTTTACAAGTTAATTAATAAATCGGTTTGGGGTCGTTTCAGCTAGATCACCTAACTACCTAAGGCTTAATTTTCGATCTGCGATCGGTTGATCAAAAGTTCGTTACTTTGATCAAAGAAATTGCAATTTTAATTATCAAACTCTGTTATATAACAAAAAGAAAGAAAAGTTGTCTATTAGATAGAAGAATAGAAAAAAGAGGATGCTGGAAGACCTATGAATTCATGGAAAAATCATAAACCACTAAAAAACATTAATAAAAACCAAGCCTTCCTTACCCTTCTCGCCTAACGTTACAACCCAGATAAAGATGTTTTTTCGATAGTTAGTGTCGTTTCTATCTTTCAAATACTAGAGAATTGAAAGTAATACTTATTGACTTATTCTCTTATTCCATATAAGATCTAATTAAAAAAAAATTTTGAAGGATATTTGTTTAGGATAAAGATATCACTTAAGTAAATTTCTAAAAAGACGGATTTCTATTTTAAAATATCTCTTGAAACGATTAAAAGTCCTAACATTTGCTTGATATCCCTCAACATGGTCATGCTTTTACTAGTAATATCACCCATATTTAACCTTAATATTAACAAAATGATCTATAAACATGCAAAATCCTATAAATTATAATTTTTAAAGGGTCAAAAGGTGCAATTGCCAAAATAAGGCTAAAATAGTGTTTTAACAAGGTTTGTAGCACTTTTTCTATCCAAGAGGTATACTTTACCTACTTAGCCTTAAAATAGGTATTCTAGAATCATAAACATCCATGGAGAACTCTTAGAGTCTGAATCCACAAGCTTAAACTCAAGAATAAGGCAAAGTCAAAATTAGGGTTTCCTAAAACCCTAATTTCAGAGATCACTCTAAAACACCACTTCGGAAGATCAAGAAGACTAGCAGACTTACCGACACTTAATTGAAGCTCAATTATGAAGATCTTACCATGACCTAGATCATTAGTGCATCCGGTTGAACTGATCAAGAAGTTATAAGACATACATACACTGAAACACACACTAAACCCTAATCTCTCCTACACTCATGTCAGACCAATAAGAGCTTCAGAGACTGATCAAGGGACTTGTGTACACTTAAGATCAAGCTTAAAGACCTTCCAGAAGACTTATCTACCTGATAGAAGCTGACTGTACACTGCACCGAACAAGATAAAGCGCAACAATTAGAGAAATTCATCCGCAAAATCAACCACCTAAGAGTATGTTAAAAATTAGCGACCCCGATTATGAAACTGGCAACCCGGTTACTGAAAATGGTGACCTAGCTACGTGATTTGGCGATTCGTAAATGAAAATGGAGACTCGGGAAATAAAACTGGCGACTCGAGATCAACAACTCGCGTGACCCAGTTAAGGTAACTGGCGACCCAGTTAGCTAACTGGCGACCTAGTTAGCCAAAACTAGCGACCCGGTTCTTCAATGGGCGATTCGAAATCTTCAACTGGCGACTCAGGAACTGAAATGGCGACCCGGGATATGAAACTAGCGACATGGGCTTTAAAACTAGTGACCCAGTTTACTATAAAAGGAGACCATGACCATTCATTTTACACACACTTCATTTCTACTTCAATTCTATTCAAAGAAACTCTATCCAAGTACTCTCAAGTTTCTAGCATTTAATAGTTATAATGATGTAATAAATAGAGGTAAAGAAGTCTTATTAGTTCCTCTAGTAGTGTAGTTACGTAGTAATAAAGGAGGTACTTCTTGGAAAGCGTTATCAAGAAGCTTATTTACTCAGCATTTCAGGTATCAACTATGACTCCATCTGTATTATATCGAAATTTTATAATGAACGTTAAACTCATTATAATGAGCTAAATTACTTCTTGTGTCCATTAAAAATATAAGTTTAGGATGTTTTACTATTGTTGTCGTTTAAATCATTATAAGTGTTTGATTCAATGATTTATAAACGGAGTGCGTTTTTGTCTACTTATATAAAGTTTATCCAACTTGTACCATGCTTAAATCTACATAAAGTGGATTTAAGTATTCTGCGTCTAAAAAGGGTATGGGCAGTGTCCCGGAAATTGAAACAGATTAGGCCGGGCATGGGGTATAAGACTCAAGATAAATGTGTTTTCAAAAAGTACGATAAAATACCATGTTGGAGAAACTCGGGGTATTAATTGTGACGACCCGAAAAATTTTGACTAATTTTGAATCAAACTCTTGATACGATAAGCAAAGTATGTTAAGTTGTGTCTCAAAAATTTTGAGCTATTTTCATATATGCAATTACCCTTCGACTATCTCTGACGATTCACGAACAACTATTTGTAAATAGATACATATATATTTTATGTGTATAGATATGTATATATTTGAAGCATAATTTAAAATATTACATGCTTTAATTAACTATATTAAATAAAAATAAAATATATTAAATGTAACTATTAAACGACTGTAACACTTGTTTGTCATTTTGAATGATATTAAACAAGTTAAATACAAAGTTATGATGATTTAAAAATAAACGTAGTTCCATAAATAAGTTATGTGAATTTTAATTTCGTTAAAATTTACAAGTAATTTCTTAATTTGAAAGTTAATATTCCTTACATTTTACTTGGGATTGAGCGCTAATAACAGGTCAACTATTTATGACTGATTTTACAAAGGTTATGACCAAAACAAATATATCAACACTATCTTAAAATATGGAATGTTTCTAAAGACTTTTATACGTCAACGTTTAATAATGGAGCACGAATTAATACTCGTGTTAAAAGTCTCGGTAGCATAGATACAATTAAACTTCATGGGTTGTTAAATGGCTGCTTTTATATTGCAAGTTGGAAACTTTTTTTTAACTCTGCTATATATATATATACATACATATATACATATATATATATATATATATATATATATATATATATATATATATATATATTCATACGTTGTGCATGATTACATAATCTATCACTATCACTTTTGAGCATTTGGTTTATTTGCTTGACTTTATCATCAAAAGAGATACCTTCAACCATTATAACTTATAGGTACTACAACTCTTTTATATTTGTATTGTGAGAACCCAAACCAACAAAAACTAACATATATGCACACTCTCATATACATCCATCGATCAATCTATATCATATATCTCTATTACTATTAGTCTTAAGACTTTCACTCCATAAATCATTGATCATCATCATTAACTCCTAACTTGATCATCTTCTACATCAAATGTCAAACACCATCCTAAACCATCACCTTCACATCCATTCTTGTTGCTACTACTAGTCGAATATCAACAAAGTATCATTCTACGTTTCTGATTTGCTTACGGCTATAGCAGAACAAGATTCAAGATCACGACTACTGCTACAATCGACCAAAGCTTGAGAATCACCCTCACCTTCAGCCTTTTTTCGATTGTAGCTACAAACCACCTTCAATACCCATCACCACGTACCACCATGTAACAATCGTTCATCTCTCTCTCCTTTCTCTCTCTCCTAATCACCATGGTAAATCACCATTAAACCAACCCTCAAACTGCTACTCGAAATTTATGTTTTTGTTTACGGTGTCAACATCAAACCGCCATCAATACAAACTGTTGCTATTAAATGTAATTCTGCCTGATCAACCATCATGGCCTCCATGCTCGATTGCTTCTGCTATTTCTAGGTTGCTACCGCAGTTAACGAAAATCACTAAACAACCATCAAACAAACCTGCAAGTTGTTACTGTTCACTGCTAAAACCTATTTGTTACCTTCTATTCGATCTGAAAACCATATCCTATTAAACGTGGTATTCCTGCTACTGCTATATCGCTGGTTACATATGCTACTGTTACGGTTTCTATCACTGTTACTACTCGACAAAGCTCCAAACCACCACAATTACCATTAAACGGATGATCGGTTTTACTTCTACCATCGTTTTACTGTTAGCCGGAGGAATAACCGTCACCATCTCCGATAACTTGCTATCCCTCTCCTGATGTGCTTCAAATTTTATGGTTTCTGTATTTTGTGATAATCGAAGATTAAAACCAGAAACTAGAAACCTTTTTTTGTTATTGCTCGAACCTGCTTTTCCTTGTTCAATTAAAAACGCGACTGCTTTTTCTTTTGGGCCAAAAGTCACCAAAACAATACCCACTTGCCCTTATAAAGGTATAAATATTTATTATTTATACAAAGCATTATTAATAAGTGTCGGTAATCTGATCATTATGATTTTGATAATGGAAAAAGACATGGGGATGATGTGAAGATGACAGTTGATGATGTGCTAATAATGATAAACGATTGAAGCCTTGTGTCTGTTTAATCTTTTTCCTGATGTCAAGCCACAAAACAAATTGGACTGATTATTTGAAGGTATATTGGGCTTGTTATCGGGCTATTATCTTGGGCTGCCATTTCTTTTTGTTTGGGTCGTAATCCTTGGCCAAGAACCGGCTTATCTTATTGTTAAAATGACGAGAATGATGTTGTGGATCGTGATACTGGTTATAACGATGAAGATAATATACATAATATGATGAGATTTAGGAAACGGGTTATAAAGTTAAACGTGAGTGTAACAACCCTGATTTTTTCCGTTACTTCCGTTAACCTTTCGTTAGTTTATTTAATGACGATTATTTAACTTTTATGTGTTTATGTGTAATAAATGCATACTTGATCTTCGGAGGGTTACAATAATTAATATGGGTTGATATTAATTCAAATAAATATTTCGAATAATGAAATACGATAAAAACGATACGATTTTGATAACTGCTTTTTGAGCAACGAAACGCTCGGGTTTATTTTAATAATTAAATTAATTAATTATTAACTTTTTAAAATATTTAATTTATTAGGTTTTTAATAAATTAAACGATTGGTTTCGTTTAACGATCGGGTTAGCGTTCCGGGCCTTCGGTACGACTAAACGACACTTCAAACGGACCACGAATATGCGCTTTTGCAAAACACGAGCCCGGGGATACCCCACATTGGCCATTCGGCCGACCCCACTCCCCTCCCCCTTACATTTTAATTTTTGCAACTTAAGGGACTTTTTTGTATTTTATGATAATTAAACCCTAATATAAATTAGAGTGTAAACCTAAATTTAGCAGAACCCCTCACTTATACTCAAAATAATCGACTGCCTCTCCCTCCTTGGCTCTCTTTCACATTGACCATCACCACCATCATCATACCATTCAATTTTCACTTTTTGATAAAACCTTGAACACGAAAGTTGCAATTTTCGATCTCCTCTACGCGTTGGTATAAACAATTTTGTGATCTAAGGTATATTTACAAGAACCCTAATTTGAAAAATCTGATTTTTTATAAGAGTTTCATAGTTATGTTGTCAATTGCTCAAGTCTATACGCGTACGTGTTAATCGTTATCGTTATTTTGATTGTTTGATGCGCTAGGGTTTAAAAACGAATTTGTTTTTGCTTGATCAGAAAAATTAAGTTTTCCAAATGTTAATTATTACATTATAATCAGATTCCTTTCGAAAAACTATTGAGTTTAGGCTTTGGATTCGCTTGATTTCGTTTCCGTATGATTAAGTTATGTCGATTTGAATTATCGTTGTGTTTTTGTTGCTTGATCAGAAATCTGGAATTATTAGACAACGAATTGGCATGTGAAAAAATACCACTGGAAATATATTTAAAAACACTCAATTTAGACTAGGATATCATGTCATTTGCTTATGTATAGCCCGAGATATGCTTGAATTAGTGTAAAAGTAGTTTTATACAGCACTTGCATGAAAATAACATTGTACGATAAAATGTGTTAACTTTTGTGATTAAAGATTTGAATATTTGAAATTTAGACAAAAATTAATTCATCTTTCATGTAGATATCATAGGCTAATTGTATCTAGATCTTCGGATAATCGCGTGCGAATGTGACTAGCTAAATGAGAATAGAATCTGCAAATTGCTCACTGTTTTGTACTCTGTGGATTGTGTGTGTTGCATGAGAATGTATGCTTCTGGAAACTTAAACTTAACATGATATTTGACTTATTGTTAGTTTATCTCAATCTCTGAAACCTTATGCATTGGGCACAATAGAGCAATACTTTATGTAAATTCTGATTTGAGCTGAAAACTGAATGTTTAACTTACACGAATAAACTGTACAAATTGGCTAAACAAAAGTTGCTAGATTTTTAATATGTGTTACTTTGATTTGTCTTCGAACTATGGCCAATGGTCTTGTATCAATTTCATGTTCCTAACTCTGGTTATAGCCAAAATGAAATCAGTGCGCAGTCAGAAACTGACTTGGCAAACCCTAAATCTATCCCTTCTGATTCCTGAATTTTAATTATCGTATAAGTCCCTGGCCAGACTTTTTGGAATCTATTTTAAGTATATTTATGATCTGGAGTTTGTCATGTTTACTTGAATTTTTTACTATGAAATAATGTGCTAAGTATGCTACGTGTTCATGAACTTTGTGCATAACGATAAACTGAAATTGTGAAAATGATCATTCATGACCTAAAATGCATTGATTGACTTAGGTTTGACATGTTGACCAATATTTGACATGAACCTACTGATTTTGACTTTATTTGACCACATTGACCAAGTTTGACTTTCGGTTTGACTTTAGTTGACTTTGTTTGACTTGCATGATATAGTTGACTTTTACTTTGAAACGCGTCAAGTCGAGCAATAAGACAACATACACTCTGAAACCACACTTATTTAAGATACATATATTGACTAACCTAAATACGTATACTTAGATTGCATTACTCGGCTATAAACCGTACAAGTTAATTGTTCACTTTTCAATCCGAGCTTTATTCAAAGGTGAGTCTACAGTCCCGCTTTTTACATGTTTTCAGGGAAGAGAATACACAGTGTTATACTTACATTTTCAAATGCTTTTGTATTGACATGAGTGCTATATATGCATATTGAGTTTGTTCAAAAAGCCTCTAGCTTGAATACTTTTAATACCATCAGTGTAAGCACAATTTAGATGGACGGATCCGTTAGGTTGACAACCTCGCTCAAAAAATATTAATCGTGGCGCATTTACTTTAAACATTAAATACATTTGAACAAGTGTATAACATTTTAGGAGGTAAAGGCGGTTATAGTGGCTTCTATACTCGGGTCATTGCTAGTATTCAGGTGCTCATATTATGCAAACGTTTTACGACTTTGTGTTGTACTTGTAAAATCTCGTGGTCAAGGAAACTATACTATTTTTCTGATAGCTATTTTTCAGATACTATACAACGTTATTTAAAACTGTGGTTTATGAACAAATGAGATAGAAATTTGACATGGTATTGTCTACAAATATTTGAAACTTGACATGGTATTGTCTACAAATATTTGAAGCTTGACATGATAGTGTCAACAAACTTTTGAAAAGGGACATGGTGTTGTCTACAAACTTTTAGCATTATACCTTGGTGGTCTTCTACTAATAAACGTTTTCAGAATATTGTTTCTTAAGCATACTGTATTGTTTACCTAAAACCTGTAGATTCACTCAACATTATTGTTGATCCATTTTGTGTGTTTTATTATCAGGTATTAATTGCTTCCGCTGTAAATTATTTCCGTTACATAGAAGTCAAGACAAGCATTGGGACCCGAGTTAACGTTCCGTCAAAGGGATTTTTGACGGGGTGTTATAGTTGGTATCAGAGCTTTGGCTATAGGGAACAAGGATACATTAGTGTGTCTGACCGTAGGGCGCATTAGTGAAGTCTAGTCTATAGCCGTGTGTCTTGGACGACTTTTATACACCATACCTGCACTATTTGCTTCACAATGCTACATGTAAGGCTACACATTACACCACATACATATACGCCTTATACCATACAACATGGACCTGGACTAAATATACTATATCATGACACACATACGTACACACGAAGCCAGATTTAACTAAATTAAGTTGACTACGCCATCTTGAACTTATGGAGTGATGTCGAATGAAAATGTGGGATAGCGTAATGTAATGACCGGGATTACATTACGGTAACTCATATAGAAGTTCCGACATCGCAAAATAAGGAATTGGTGCCGAGTCAAGTAGGTTACTTGGGTAAACAACGTTTAGAAAACAAACCTTGTAATCTTAAATGTGAGTAGAAACTTACACTATGCAAATTAATTGTGTTATAACTTGTAATCTTGACACAACTCATCACTGCTCGACACTACCTGCTACCACCGATCACTACTTATCACTACAAGGACACTACTTGAACACACTCGTCATTTCATACCACTATTCAGTACTGTTTATCGCTGTTAACTACTACTCAACACCGTCTCTCACTGCTAGTCACGACTGAACACTACTTCTCACTGCTTTTCATTACTAAATAGTACTTACTACTACCCCTTGCTACTTGCTACTACTCAATACTAATCATTACTGCTTACCACTACTAAGTAATACTCGACACTACCAACACCTTCGCGTTTTACTACTCGCTAATGTGCATCACAACTCATTTTTGATACGTTTTTAGAGGAGTTCCTGGTAACAGCCCGCACAACACATAGTAGATATTGTATACTCGACTTCCAACTTTCCTATCATTCAGCCATCCGCCGTTCAAGGTTCTGTTTCCAAACACGATCCTACCGACTGATAACCATTATGCCTTATTAGGTGCATTAGTATACATGTGTAAATACTTATGATGCGAGCATGCCATCTAACAACTTAACCGTAACTACTATCATCCCTGCTTATCACAACCCATCGCTACTTATCGCTAACGCCACCACTCGTTGCAACTAGTAATACTACTCGTTACCATATCCCTTCTCATTCTGTTCCAACGTACGTTTCTTAAGTGGCAATCATTTTCATTATACCCACAAACATTACCAATCAACTTTGAACACATCGACGCGAACTACACTTCAACTGTTTCCCGCGAGACACACATGCCTGGAGATTGAACTAACCCTTTTCGATTAAATATCAAATTTTTTTATGAATTGCCATTACACCTTGTTCATTTTCATTTTTCATGAAACTCGTCACGTTTTCACTCATCAACCATAATGTTCATATATGCTGTCAACACCGATACTGAGAAAAGCTTTAGTGCTAGAGAATTTGGTCGCAACGTTTATAACCCTGCACCTTCCTTAGACAACGTGTACTCTATAGAACTATTAAACCGAGGAGTTTTTAACCTCGTGATTGAAACAAAGTGGTTATCTGACTATACAATCGAGGTAGCCCCAGCCAGAAGGCTATTCGAATTCCTTTCACCGACGGTAATGGTGTACGGAGAAGCGAACAGTACACCATCACATTACGCTAATTACTCGAAGGCCCAGAGGTACACGAGATGAGAATATCTCTCAATTCTGGCACATGTGAGTAAAGTTGAACCAGCATTTGAGAGACCTGAATATGTCCCGACTATCAGAGATTGTCCTAAGGTTACACGTCCACCCCACCGAGAAGTCGAATTTCATATTGATTTGGTTCCAGCAGCTGCACCCGTTACGCGTACAATATATGGACTTGCACCTTTAGAACTACAAGAGCTTCCCATGGTGAAGAACATCAGGGTTGTAATGCCCTAATTTGTGACAGGCACTAGAAGGTAGGTCACATAGCCATGAATTTCGAAGTTGGAACTCCGGTCTTGTTTGTTAAGAAGAAAGATGGGTCGATGAGATTGTGTATCGACTACAGAGAATTGAACAAGTTGACAATCAAGAATCGGTATCCGCTACTAAGGATTGATGACCTATTAGATCAGCTACAGGGACCTAGTTGTTATTCGAAGATTGATTCGAGATCCGGGTATCACCAATTGAGAGTCAAAGAAGCTGATGTCCTGAAGACGGCGTTTAGAAAATGCTATGGACATTATGAGTTTACAGAGATATCGTTTGGTTTGACGAACACACCAGCAGTGTTCATGGACCTCATGAACCATGTGTGTAAGCCATACCTAGATAAATTCGTCATTGTGTTTATTGATGATATATTGGTGTACTCCAAGAACAGAGAAGAGCACGAGCAGCATCTACGTTCGATATTGACTATACTTAGAGAATAGCAGTTATATGCAAAGTTCTCTAAGTGTGACTTTTGGTTACCAGAAGTGAAATTTCTTGGCCATGTTGTAGGGGCCAATGGAATACGGGTCGATCCAGCAAAGATTGAGTCAGTTAAGATTTGGGAAACTCCAAAGACGCCAATGCAGATTAGGCAATTTTTGGGTCTAGCTGGTTACTACCGGAGATTCATTGAAGGATTCTCTAAGATCGCCCGACCATTAACCGCGTTGACTCATAAGGGCAAGAAGTTTGAGTGGTTAAAACCGCAAGAGACTGCATTTCAGTTGTTAAAAGAGAAGTTAACAAATGCACCAGTATTGTCTCTACCCGAGAGAAGTAAAGATTTTGTTGTTTATTGTGGTGCCTCACGTCAAGGAATGGGTTGCGTGCTTATGCAACGAAACAAGGTTATTGATTATGGATCACGTCAGTTAAAGATTCACGAGCAGAACTACACTACGCACGACCTTGAGTTAGGAGTTGTTGTCTTTGTACTTAAAATGTGGAGACACTACCTGTTTGGGACCAAGTTCACTATCTTCACTGACCATAAGAGTTTACAGCACATATTCGATCAGAAACAGCTCAACATGAGACAATGACGTTGGATGGAACTACTTAACGATTATAACTGCGAACTTCAATACCATCTGAACAAGGAGAATGTTGTGGCGGATGCCTTAAGCAGAAAGGAGCGAGAGAAGCCTCTTAGGGTTAAAGCACTTAACATAGTTGTCCGTACGAATCTCACATCACAAATCCGTGAAGCACAACAAGAAGCAGTGAAACAAAAAAAAATGTCGATGTTGAATTTCTCAGAGGAGTGGAGAAGAAATTTGACATCAAGGAGGATGAAAAACGATACTTTGCTAATCGAATCTGGGTACCAAAGTTTGGTGGATTGAGAGAACTAGTGTTGGAGGAAGCACACAAGTCAAGGTACTCAATTCATCCAGGATCAGATAAAATGTACCCAGATTTGAAAACATTTTATTAGTGGCCAAATTTGAAAGCTGATATGTCGGTAAGTGCTTGACTTGCGCTAAAGTCAAGGCTGAGCATCAGAAGCCATTAGAATTATTAACTCCACCAGAGATTCCCTAGTGGAAGTGGGAAGGTATTACCATGGACTTCATCACGAAACTGCTGAGAACAGCGGGAGGTCACGATACTATTTGGGTTATCGTGGATCGTCTCACTAAGTCTGCACACTTTCTACCGATAAGAGAAACTGATAAAATGGAGAAGTTGGCTCAGATCTACATTAAGGAAGTCGTCTCTAGGCATGGACCATTATATCCGATCGCGAAAGCAGATTCACTTCTAGATTTTGGTAGTCATTACAGAAAGCAATGGGGACTCGTTTAGATATCAGTACAGTATATCACCCCCAGACAGATGGCCAGAGCAAACGAACTATTCAGACTTTTGAGGTCATGTTGAGGGCATGTGTCATTGATTTCGGGAACAGATGGGATAAGTATTTACCACTAGCTGAGTTCTCATACAATAACAGCTACCATGCGAGCATTAAGGCTGCACCTTTCAAAGCATTATACGGAAGGAAGTGTAGATCTCCCGTTTGTTGGAGCGAATTGAGAGATAGTCAGTTGACAGGCCCTGAGATTATTCAGGAGACAACTGAGAAAATCCTACAGATTCAGGAACGATTGAGAACGGCTCAGAGTCATCAAAAGAGCTACGTCGATGTTAGACGGAAGGATATAGAGTTCCAAGTTGGTGACAAGGTTATGCTTAAGGTATCACCTTGGAAGGGTGTTGTACGATTTGGGAAACGAGGTAAACTGAGTCCTAGATATGTTGGACCATTTGAAATAACTGAAAGAGTTGGATTGGTAGCTTACAGATTGGAACTGCCACAAGCACTCAGCGGTATTCATGACGTTTTCCATGTATCCAATCTAAAGAAGTACCTAGCCGATGATAATTTGATTATTCCTTCAGAGGAACTACGTATCGATGACAAACTTCATTTCATTAAGGAACCTATTGAAATCTTGGGCCGTGAGGTCAAACAGTTGAAGCAAAGCAGAATTCCTATCGTTAAAGTTCGGTGGAACGTGAAAAGACGACCAGAGTTCACGTGGGAGCGTGAAGACTAGATGAGGCTGAAGTATCCGCAATTGTTTCCCGAGGAAACTACTTCAGCGGACGATCACTAAAATTTCGGGACGAAATTTTCAATAACAGGTGGAAAATGTAACAACCCTGATTTTTCCGTTACTTCCGTTAACCTTCCGTTAGTTTATTTAACGACGATTATTTAACTTTTATGTGTTTATGTGTAATAAATGCATACTTGATCTTCGGAGGGTTACAATAATTAATATGGGTTGATATTAATTCAAATAAATATATCGAATAATGAAATACGATAAAAACGATACGATTTTGATAACTGCTTTTTGAGCAACGAAACGCTCGGGTTTACTTTAATAATTAATTTAATTAATTATTAACTTTTTAAAATATTTAATTTATTGGGTTTTTAATAAATTAAACGATTGGTTGCGTTTAACGATCGGGTTAGCGTTCCGGGCCTTGGGTACGACTAAACGACACTTAAAACGGACCACGAATACGCGCTTTTGCAAAACACGAGCCTGGGGATACCCCACATGGGCCATTCGGCCGACCCCACTCCCCTCCCCCCTTACATTTTAATTTTTGCAACTTAAGGGACTTATTTGTATTTTATGATAATTAAACCCTAATATAAATTAGAGTGTAAACCTAAATTTAGCAGAACCCCTCACTTATACTCAAAATAATTGACTGCCTCTCCCTCCCTGGCTCTCTTTCACGTCGACCATCACCACCATCATCATACCATTCAATTTTCACTTTTTGAAAAAACCTTGAACACGAAAGTTACAATTCTCTATCTCCTCTACGCGTTGGTATAAAAAATTTTGTGATCTAAGGTATATTTACACGAACCCTAATTTGTAAAATCTGATTTTTATAAGAGTTTCATAGTTATATTGTCAGTTGCTCAAGTCTATACGCGTACGTGTTAATCGTTATCGTTATTTTGATTGTCTGATGCGCTAGGGTTTAAAAACGAATTTGTTTTGCTTGATCAGAAAAATTAAGTTTTACAAATGTTAATTATTATGTTATAATCATATTCCTTGCAAAAAACTATTGAGTTTAGGCTTTGGATTCGCTTGATTTTGTTTCCGTATGATTAAGTTATGTCGATTTGAATTATCGTTGTGTTTTTGTTGCTTGATCAGAAATCTGGAATTATTAGGCAACAAATTGGCATGTGAAACTTATACCACTAGAAATATAATTTAAAAACACTCAATTTAGACTAGCATATCATGTGGTTTGCTTATGTATAGCCTGAGATATGCTTGAATTAGTGTAAAAGTAGTTTTATACATCACTTGCATGAAAATAACCTTGTATGATAAAATATGTTAACTTCTGTGATTAAAGCTTTGCATATTTGAAATGTAGACAAAAATTAACTCATCTTTCATGTAGATATCATAGGCTAATTGTATCCAGATCTTCGGATAATCGCGTGCGAATGTGACTAGCTAAATGAGAATCGAATCTGAAAATTGCTCACTATTTTGTACTATGTGGAATGTGTGTGTTGTAAGAGCATGTATGCTTCTGTAAAATGAAACTTAACATGATATGTGACTTGTTGTTAGTTTATGTCAATCTCTAAAACCTTATGCATTGGGCACAATAGAGCCATACTTTATGTAAATTCTGATTTGAGCTGAAAACTGAATATTCAACTTGCACGAATAAACTGTACAAATTGGCTAAACAAAAGTTGCTAGAATTTTTATATGTGTTACTTTGATTTGTCTTTGAACTATGGACACTGGTCTTGTATCAATTGCATGTTCGTAACTCCGGTTATAGCCAAAATGAAATCAGTGCGCGGTCAAAAACTAACTTGACAAACCTCAAATGTATCCCTTCTGATTCCTGACTTTTAATTATCGTATTAGTCCCTGGCCAGACTTTTTGGAATCAATTTTAAGTATATTTATGATCTGGAGTTTGTCATGATTACTTGAATTTTGTACTATGAGATAATGTGCTAAGTATGCTACGTGTTCATGAACTTTGTGCATAACGATAAACTGAAATTGTGAAAATGATCATTCATGACCTAAAACGTATTGTTTGACTTAGGTTTGACATGTTGACAAATATTTGACATGAACCTACTGATGTTGAATTTAGTTGACCACATTGACCAAGTTTGACTTTTGGTTTGACTTCGATTGACTTTGTTTGACTTGCATGATATAGTTGACTTTTACTTTGAAACGCGTCGAGTCGAGCAATAAGATAACGTACACTATGAAACCACACGTATTTAAGATATATATATATTAACCAACCTAAATACGTATACTTAGGTTGCATTACTCGGCTATAAACCGTACAAGTTAATTGTTCACTTTTCAATCCGAGCTTTATTCAAAGGTGAATCTACAGTCCCGCTTTTTACATGTTTTCAGGGATGAGAATACATGCGGTTATACTTACATTTTCAAATGCTTTTGTATTGACATGAGTACTATATATCCATATTGAGTTTGTTCAAAAAGCCTCTAGCTTGAATACTTTTAATACCATCGGTGTAAGCACAATTTAGATGGACGGATCCGTTAGGTTGATAACCTCGCCCAAACAATATTAACCATGGTGTATTTTACTTTGAACATTAAATACATTTGAACAAGTGTATAACATTTTAGGAGGTAAAGGCGGGTATAGTGGCTTCTATACTCGGGTCATTGCTAGTATTCAGGTGCTCATATTATGCAAACGTTTTGCGACTTTGTGTTGTACTTGTAAAATCTCGTGGTCAAGGAAACTATACTATTTTTCTGATAACTGTTTTTCAGATACTATACAACGTTATTTAAAACTGTGGTTTATGAATAAATGAGATAGAAATTTGACATGGTATTGTCTAAAAATATTTGAAACTTGACATGGTATTGTCTACAAATATTTGAAGCTTGCCATGATAGTGTCAACAAACTTTTGAAAAGGGACATGGTGTTGTCTTCAAACTTTTAACATTATACATTGGTGGTCTTCTACTAATAAACGTTTTCAGAATATTGTTTCTTAAGCATACTGTATTGTTTACCTAAAACCTGTAGATTCACTCAACATTATTGTTGATCCGTTTTGCGTGTTTTATTCTCAGGTATTAATTGCTTCCGCTGTAAATTGTTGCCGTTACGTAGAAGTCAAGCCAAGCACTGGGACCAGAGTTAACGTTCCGTCAAAGGGATTTTTGATGGGGTGTTATAGTGAGAAATAATACAAGAATATAATGAACAGCTCATTGGTTTGGTTTTGTTGTTGGGTTAGCGGGAGGTTGCGGGTTAGAGTCCGGGCAGGGACGTTTATTCTTTTTTTTTAAAAAGCTTGTTACATTGAGGTAGCATTCCTATTATCTTATTATTATTATTATTATTATTATTATTATTATTATTATTATTATTATTATTATTATTATTATTATTATTATTATTATTATTATTATTATTATTATTATTATTATTATTATTATTATTATTATTATTATTATTATTATTATTATTATTATTATTATTATTATTATTATTATTATTATTATTATTATATTATTATTATTATTATTATTGTTATTATTATTAATATTATTAGTATTAGTATTACAACTATTATTATTATTATTATTATTATTATTATTATTATTATTATTATTATTATTATTATTATTATTATTATTATTATTATTATTATTATTATTATTATTATTATTATTATTTCTAATACAAGTATTAGGTGTCATTTTATAATTATTAGTATTATTGAAATTAACATTTTTATTTAAAATTATCAATTTTATTATTAAAGTTACCATTTTTATTATTATTAGAATTATCATGATTTTTATCATAATTAGTATTATTTTTATCATTATTATTATTAGTATTATTAAAATACCAAATAAAGATTTTCTATATAAAAATATATTTATGACATAAAACATAACTATATTAATATTTGTGTAATAAATATTAATTATCTATTTAAAGTATATAAAAATAAATATATCTAATTAAGTTATTTATGAAACATATAATTTATTAAAATAACAATTATATCACTAATAATATGTAAATTTGTTCGATTACAATTATATGTATTAATATATATATAACTGATGTAGGTTCGTGAATCTGAGGCCAACCCTGCATTGTTCAGATCCGTCGTATGCATATTTTTACTACAAAATATCATATCGTGAGTTTCATTTGCTCCCTTTTCAAATGCTTTTGCAATATATATTTTTGGAACTGAGAATACATGCGCTGCTTTTATAAATGTTTTACGAAATAGACACAAGTAATCAAAACTACATTCTATGATTGGATTATCGAATCGAATATCACCCTTTTTAGTCTGGTAATCTAAGAATTAGGGAACAGAAACCCTAACTGACGCTAATCCTAAAGATAGATCTATTGGACCTAACAAACCCCATCCGGGTTACGGATGCTTTAGTACTTCGATTTTATCATGTCCGATGAGAGTCCCGGAATGATGGGGATATTCTAAAAGCGTTTTGTTAATGTCGATTACCATGTGTTCACCATATGAATGATTTTTAATTCGCGGGTTACGCGTATTATTTTGTACTCGGGTTACGTGTACAATTAAATATCTGTAAATCTTGTGGTCTATTAAAATTATGAAAATGAATGATTATGATAAACCTTTGAACTCACCAACCTTTTGGTTGACACTTTAAAGCATGTTTATTCTCAGGTATGAAAGAAATCTTCTGCTGTGCACTTGCTCATTTTAAGGATATTACATGGAGTCGTTCATGGCATATTTAGAACATTACCTCGCAATGGGACCAAATGTTGATGACTTCGTCCAGATGGATTAGGACGGGGTATGATAGTTGGTATCAAAACGGTGGTCTTAGTGAACCAGGTCTTGCATTAGTGTGTCTAACTGATAGTTGTTAGGATACATTAGTGAGTCTGGACTTCGACCTTAGCTGCATATTATAAGTTTTGTTTATCATTCATAGTGGAAAATTACCTTCTTATCAATCCTAAGTCTCGACACATCTTCCTTCACTCATTACATAGATAGTGTATCGATAAATTTATATCTTAGCGTATCTGTTACTATAAACATTATCTGACAGTTTCTGAAGATTCCTCCGTGACTTATGAGATTTTGGTATTGTATATACATATGTAAGTTATGTATTGAAGCATATCAAACTAAATCTTATAATCTATTTCACCTCGAAAACCCTTTATCTAACCGTACAAGATGGAACTCACAACTAGTTCAAATTCCTCGGATTCCGACAGTTATTCCGATATAGATTTCCACTCGAGCTTCGAAAGCAGTGTAACCAGAATGGATCAACCAATTATCCATCATTAGTTCTGAAGGAATTGGGGATGTGTTTGTAGTCGACTTGATCAATGGAGAAGAGAAGAAGGCGATCCTTTCCACCCACCAACCTGCACACTTGGCGAAGAACCTGAAGCACTTACCGGCGAACCTGTTCAAGACACCATTTTCTCTCTCATTTCCAGAGTATCTCGTCATGATTATATACTATCTCAAATTCTAAACCTTATTCATCCGATTGTTCTAAACACCAATCATCCCGGAATAATAGAAGAATTCAACGAGCTTCGCGCTCGAATAGTGACTTTGGAAAATATGATGCACAACTTACAGGCATCACAGACAGCATCATCCGTACCAGCAGCATCACCAGCCCCAGTAGTACCACCAACAACAACATCCGCATCACGCGCCTCAACATCACAATCTTTACCTCGAGCATAATCATCATTCTACATGATGATTATATAATTTCTAATGTTTTAGAGATTATGTACCCTAGTTGTAACCGTAAATCAGATGAGATTAATATCATATTAACTCATTAAATCCATGATTACATCTGAAGAAAATATATATGTATATATGTTTTCATAAAGATTGTAATTAAAAATTCTTTTGTACAAACTGTTAATGGTGAAAATATTTTAACGGGTAGGTAACACCCGAGGAAATATTTAGCTTTCATATTAACATGTTATACTGTACATTCTTCGAATCTGATTCAACAGTCATTTACTATCCTACTTACATCCAACGATATACACATCCGTTCACCGCAGAATAACCATTTTCATTCAATTTCATATTTGGATTTTAACCTATCAGAACCCAACAAGTGGCATAATGAAGAAAACATTGGTCAAAATAAAATTTGTTAGAAACAAACAAATTAACTATGAGAAATTTTGTTAAGAATCCACGCTAACAAAATCCTAGCTAACTGTTCCTAGCTAACTGTTAATTCCTTATAACATTTTATTTATCGCAATTTAATTATCGCAATTTTAATTCTTGCAATTTTATTTATCGTCATTTAATTTCTGTTATTTATTTTACGCACTTTATTTATCGTCATTTAAATACTGTTAATTGCGCATTTTAAATATCGGGACACGTATACAAGGTTTTGACATATCATATCGACGCATCTATATATATTATTTGGAATAACCATAGACACTCTATATGCAGTAATGACCGAGTTAGCTATACATGGTTGAGGTTGATTCTAAAATAATATATATACTTTGAGTTGTGATCGAGTCTGAGACATGTATATAATCGGTCACGACACGTATTAATTAATTCGAATATTATTTATTAAACTATATATGAATTTTTGAACTACTAATTGTGGACTATTAACTATGGACTAATAACATTGGACAATTAAAATGAATTAAAATATTGATTATAACATATGAAACTAAACATTTCTTCAAGTTTGCCACTTGATTTCATCTTAAAAAATCTTTTGTATCTTGACGATTACAATCTGCATTCAAACTCTTCAAAATTCTTGAAACACCTCAGACTGATAACCAATGATTCAGTTATGATAACTTTGAATGCTGATGAAGCAGCAAAACTGTTGATGGTTTTAATGACCAAAAGCTTGATACTAAAGAATGGTGTGTTGAAAAAGCTCAGATTTGGAACTGAAAAACGGATTGATCAAACCATGAAGGAGACCGAGGACAAATACAAGGACCAAACCCTATATTCAAAGAATCCAGATAATTCTGTATCCGATGAAATCTTTAGAGAATACCTTGCTCCGTACTCATGATAAATCTTCTGGAAAATATTTCTTCACCAACCTTCGATCTTAGAAATTCTAAAAATATCATCATAAATATCTTCGATATTTCTGAGGATATTTTCATAACTCTTCTTGTCCGAAATTAGTTATCTCTTCGTGCTATCTATATTACAGCATAAAGGAAACTGTTTTAGTTTCTCTATTCTGTAAAAATTCAAGTTTTAAATTATGAATGATTTCTGGAGAAGTGTTGGGAATTGAAGCATGAGTTAGTATAATATAATGATGTCAGGCCAACGTAGTTATATTACAGTAAGTCATGCTGAATTTCTAATGGAACGTGATGATGGTTCACAGATCATACCGTCATCATGTGCCATGTTACATAACTCTTTCATTCTATTTAATCTCTAAACATATCAAGAACATAATTACTTGATAGTTCTATTTTTCGGATATTCTGATAATTTGACAAATGAAATCGTGTTATTACCTTTCCTTTCTGTGTCGTATATTATGATCATCCGAAACTTCATATCTACGAATCTGAGATGTTTTAATCGCTTTACTATAAGACGGGAAGGAAACAAAAGCATGAAGCTTCAAAATATAGGGGAGAATATAAGTACAACAACAACACATAATTACAAACCGTGTATATCAATGTGTATATCAATATAAAGAAACGGGAGAATTATAAATGCAACAATCCCAAGAGCGAAGTAGAAGTAAATAGATTCCTCCGGTGGGAGTTGGAATAGAAGAATGATTGTTGCGATAGTCAGAATGAGGTCAAGGATCAGAACTGGAATAAGCATTTCCACAATCTTTTGAAAGTTGAAATTGTGGAAAGTAAGATGAGAATGGTGACATTAAAGAAAAAAAGAAGGTGAATTTATAGTGAAATATCAAACGTAACAACCGAGGTAGATTACCGCATTTAATTAAAGAGATCATAATTTCTTTAATCACCGAAGAATCAAATCTTAATTAGATCACGAAGATTTACTCTAAATTCCTTGAATTTCGGAAATTAACCGTGACTACGTTAGAAGTTAAGACGAAACTTTAACTTCTCATTTCACTCTTTTGTGATAGCTTCATCCATACTCTTCGAGTAATCAAATTGTTTTATACATATTACTCAACGATGATAAAACTCTATTTATCAACTCATATTCGTCATGAAAACATTCTTATTGTTAGCCATGACGACCTCGATCAAATTTCGTGACGAAATTTATTTAACGGGTAGGTACTGTGACGACCCAGAAAATTTTGACTAATTTTGAATCAAACTCTCGATACGATTTAATATTTTTGACACGATAAGCAACGTATGTTAAGTTGAGTCTCAAAAATTTTGAGCTGTTTTCATATATGCAATTACCCTTCGACTATCTCTGATGATTAACGAACAACTATTTGTAAATAGATACATATATATTTTATGTGTATAGATATGTATATATTTGAAGCATAATTTAAAATATTACATGCTTTAATTAAGTATATTAAATAAAAATAAAATATATTAAATGTAACTATTAAATGACAGTAACACTTGTTTGTCATTTCGAATGATATTAAACAAGTTAAATACAAAGTTATGATGATTTAAAAATAAACTTAGTTCCATAAATAAGTTATGTGAATTTTAATTTCGTTAAAAATTACAAGTAAATTCTTAATTTGAAAGTTAATATTCCTTACATTTTACTTGGGATTGAGCGCTAATACCAGGTCAACAATTTATGACTGATTTAACAAAGGTTATGACCAAAACAAATATATCAACACTATCTTAAAATATGGAATTTTTCTAAAGACTTTTATATGTCAACGTTTAATAATGGAGCACGAATTAATACTCGTGTTAAAAGTGTCGGTAGCATAGATACAATTAAACTTCACGGGTTGTTAAATGGCTGCTTTTATATTGCAAGTTGGAAACTTTTTTTTAACTCTTCGAAATATATATATATATATATATATATATATATATATATATATATATATATATATATATATATATATATATATATATATATATATTCATACGTTGTGCATGATTACATAATCTATCACTATCACTTTTGAGCATTTGGTTTATTTGCTTGACTTTATCATCAAAAGAGATACCTTCAACCATTATAACCTATAGGTACTACACCTCGTTTATATTTGTATTGTGAGAACCCAAACCAACAAAAACTAACATATATGCACACTCTCATATACATCCATCGATCAATCTATATCATATATCTCTATTACTATTAGTCTTAAGACTTTCACTCCATAAATCATTGATCATCATCATTAACTCCTAACTTGATCATCTTCTACATCAAACGTCAAACACCATCCTATACCATCACCTTCGCCTACATTCTTGTTGCTACTACTAGTCGAAGATCAATAAAGTATCATTCTTCGTTTTTGATTTGCTTGCAGCTATAGCTGAACAAGATTCAAGATCACGACTACTGCTACAATCGACCAAAGCTTGAGAATCACCCTCACCTTCAGCCTTTTTCCGATTGTAGCTACAAACCACCTTCAATACCCATCACCACGGAACACTATGTAACAATCGTTCATCTCTCTCTCTCCTAATCACCATGGTAAATCACCATTAAACCACCCCTCAGACTGCTACTCGAAATTTATGTTTTTGTTTACGGTGTCAACAACAAACCGCCATCAATACAAACTGTTGCTATTAAATGTAATTCTGCCTTATCAACCATCATGGCCTCCATGCTCGATTGCTTCTGCTATTTCTAGGTTGCTACCGCAGTCAACGGAAATCACTAAATAACCATCAAACAAACCTGCAAGTTGTTACAGTTCGCTGCTAAAACCTGTTTGTTTCCTTCTATTTTATCTGAAAACCATATCCTATTAAACGTGGTATTCCTGCTACTGCTATATTGCTGGTTACATCTGCTACTGTTATGGTTTCTATCACTGTTACTACTCGACAAAGCTCCGAACCACCACAATTACCATTAAACGAATGATCGGTTTTACTTCTACCATCGTTTTACTGTTAGCCAGAGGAATAACTGTCACCATCTCCGATAACTTGCTATCCCTCTCCTGATGTGCTTCGAATTTTATGGTTTCTGTATTTTGTGATAATCGAAGATTAAAACCAGAAACTAGAAACCTTTTTTTTTTGTTATTGCTCGAACCTGCTTTTCCTTGTTCAATTAAAAATGCAACTGCTTTTTCTTTTGGGCCAAAAGTCACCAAAACAATACCCACTTGCCCTTATAAAGGTATAAATATTTATTATTTATACAAAGCATTATTAATAAGTGTCGGTAATCTGATCATTATGATTTTGATAATGTAAAAAGACATGGGGATGATGTGAAGATGACAGTTAATGATGTGCTAATAATGATAAACTATTAAAGCCTTGTGTTCGTTTAATCTTTTTCCTGATGTCAAGCCACAAAACAAATTGGACTGATTATTTGAAGGTATATTGGGTTTGTTATCGGGCTATTATTTTGGGCTGCCATTTCTTTTTGTTTGGGTCGTAATCCTTGGCCAAGAACCAGCTTATGTTATCGTTAAAATGACGAGAATGATGTTGTTGATCGTGATACTGGTTATAACGATGAAGATAATATACATAGTATGATGAGATTTAGGACACGGTTTATAAAGTTAAACGTGAGAAATAATACAAGAATATAATGAACAGCTCATTGGTTAGGTTTTGTTGTTGGGTTAGCGGGAGGTCGAGGGTTCGAGCCCGGGCAGGGACGTTTATTCTTTTTTTAAAAGCTTGTTACATTGAGGTAGCATTCCTATTATCTTATTATTATTATTATTATTATTATTATTATTATTATTATTATTATTATTATTATTATTATTATTATTATTATTATTATTATTATTATTATTATTATTATTATTATTATTATTATTATTATTATTATATTATTATTATTATTATTGTTATTGTTATTATTGTTATTATTATTAATATTATTAGTAATTAGTATTAGTATTACAACTACTACTACTACTATTATTATTATTATTATTATTATTATTATTATTATTATTATTATTATTATTATTATTATTATTATTATTATTATTATTATTATTATTATTATTATTATTATTATTATTATTATTATTATTATTATTATTATTATTATTATTTCTAATACAAGTATTAGGTGTCATTTTATAATTATTAGTATTATTGAAATTAACATTTTTATTTAAAATTATCAGTTTTATTATTAAAGTTACCATTTTTATTATTATTAGAATTATCATGATTTTTATCATAATTAGTATTATTTTTATCATTATTATTATTAGTATTATTAAAATACCAAATAAAGATTTTCTATATAAAAATATATTTATGACATAAAACATAACTATATTAATATTTGTGTAATAAATATTAATTATCTATTTAAAGTATATAAAAATAAATATATCTAATTAAGTTATTTATGAAACATATAATTTATTAAAATAATAATTATATCACTAATAATATGTAAATTTGTTCGATTACAATTATATGTATTGATATATATAACTGATAAAGGTTCGTGAATCTAAGGCCAACCCTGCATTGTTCAGATCCGTCGTATGCATATTTTTACTAAAAAATATCGTATCGTGAGTTTCATTTGCTCCCTTTTTAAATGCTTTTGCAATATATATTTTTTGGGACTGAGAATACATGCGCTGCTTTTATAAATATTTTACGAAATAGACACAAGTAATCGAAACTATATTCTATGGTTGGATTATCGAATCGAATATCACCCTTTTTAGTCTGGTAATCTAAGAATTAGGGAACATTAACCCTAATTGTCGAGATTCCTAAAGATAGATCTATTGGGCCTAACAAACCCCATCCGGGTTACGGATGCTTTAGTACTTCGATTTTATTATGTCCGATGAGAGTCTCGGAATGATGGGGATATTCTAGACGCGTTTTATTAATGTCGATTACCAGGTGTTCACCATATGAATGATTTTTAATTCGCGGGTTACGCGTATTATTTTGTACTCGGGTTACGTGTACAATTAAATATCTGTAAATCTTGTGGTCTATTGAAATTATGAAAATGAATGATTATGATAAACCTATGAACTCACCAACCTTTTGGTTGACACTTTAAAGCATGTTTATTCTCAGGTATGAAAGAAATCTTCCGCTGTGCATTTGCTCATTTTAAGGATATTACATGGAGTCGTTCATGGCATATTTAGTACAGTACCTCTCAATGGGATCAAATGTTGTTGACTTCGTCCAGATGGATTAGGACAGGGTATGACATTGATGATCTGTGAAACTAAATAACATAACAGCACTCTTTCAACAAATGGCTTGATATGCATCCGATGTCATTTTCAGTCAATTGGTAAAGTTTAACATTATGGACTAGTGGTCTTTGTATAATTGGCTAGATACGCAACCAATGTCATTTTCAGTCAACTTGTACAAGTTCATCTTTTTATATTTGGAGTCTAATGTTTTATACAGTAGTAGTCATTAACACCTATTATAAATTCAAACGACGAATATATATCACTTTATTTAAAGTCGAAGGTCATTCTCACCTGTTCAAATTAACCATTACCAACTTAATTCGGTAGGAATAACATTCCTATTTCTGACTGGTGTTGTTAATAGGTCTAATCTTTCTTGTTACTCTTACGGCCATTTCCACAAGAGAATTAAGAATCGAGAGTGGTTGTTGGGTTGGTCTATGTTAGTATAATGGAAACTCTCCATTAATGTAACCCCTCTATTTTTATCACGTGACACATTATTAATTTGTGCTTGAATTAAGTTTTTTGGAAAGAAATTAATGGATAAATATATATTTGATAGAATAAAAGTGATAATATTCCACAAAACAATAGTATCGTAATTCGGGATGCAGCTTACAGATTTAATAAACAATGTTTTCATCATATAAATTACCTTCCTATTAGTTCAGTTTAATAGTTTAATTATTATTGTTTTTAGAAATTACAGAATAACAAATACCAAAAGATATAAACATATAATAATAAAAATTAATCCTGATTAAAACGTTAATTAAAAAGAACAACACCCGATTCATACTTATCCATTACAAACCTTTAACAAAAAGTGTTAGTAATAATATTGTGATTTGGTTTATCCCTGCACTTATAAATTACAAACTTGAAGACCTTTACCAAACAGCCTGCACGGTCTAAAAAGTCGTGTCAGGTGGTGCGTGAAATGTCCCGTTCTTATTGATTAAAAACGTTCCATATTAATTGATTTCGTTGCGAGGTTTTGACCTCTATATGAGACGTTTTTCAAAGACTGCATTCATTTTTAGAACAAACCATAACCTTTATTTCATAAATAAAGGTTTAAAAAGCGTCACTTAGATTATCAAATAATGATAATCTAAAATATCCTGTTTACACACGACCATTACATAATGGTTTACAATACAAATATGTTACATCGAAATCAGTTTCTTGAATGCAGTTTTTACACAATATCATACAAACATGGACTCCAAATCTTGTCCTTATTTTAGTATGCAACAGCGGAAGCTCTTAGTATTCACCTGAGAATAAACATGCTTTAAACGTCAACAAAAATGTTGGTGAGTTATAGGTTTAACCTATATATATCAAATTGTAACAATAGACCACAAGATTTCATATTTCAATACACATCCCATACATAGAGATAAAAATTATTCATATGGTGAACACCTGGTAATCGACATTAACAATATGCATATATGAATATCCCCATCATTCCGGGATCCTCCTTCGGACATGATATAAATTTCGAAGTACTAAAGCATCCGGTACTTTGGATGGGGCTTGTTGGGCCCGATAGATCTATCTTTAGGATTCGCGTCAATTAGGGTGTCTGTTCCCTAATTCTTAGATTACCAGACTTAATAAAAAGGGGCATATTCGATTTCGATAATTCAACCATAGAATGTAGTTTCACGTACTTGTGTCTATTTTGTAAATCATTTATAAAACCTGCATGTATTCTCATCCCAAAAATATTAGATTTTAAAAGTGGGACTATAACTCACTTTCACAGATTTTTACTTCGTCGGGAAGTAAGACTTGGCCACTGGTTGATTCACGAACCTATAACAATATATACATATATATCAAAGTATGTTCAAAATATATTTACAACACTTTTAATACATTTTGATGTTTTAAGTTTATTAAGTCAGCTGTCCTCGTTAGTAACCTACAACTAGTTGTCCACAGTTAGATGTACAGAAATAAATCGATAAATATTATCTTGAATCAATCCACGACCCAGTGTATACGTATCTCAGTATTGATCACAACTCAAACTATATATATATTTTGGAATCAACCTCAACCCTGTATAGCTAACTCCAACATTTACATATAGAGTGTCTATGGTTGTTCCGAAATATATATAGATGTGTCGACATGATAGGTCGAAACATTGTATACATGTCTATGGTATCTCAAGATTACATAATATACAAAACAAGTTGATTAATTTATGGTTGGAATAGATTTGTTACCAATTTTCACGTAGCTAAAATGAGAAAAATTATCCAATCTTGTTTTACCCATAACTTCTTCATTTTAAATCCGTTTTGAGTGAATTAAATTGCTATGGTTTCATATTGAACTCTATTTTATGAATCTAAACAGAAAAAGTATAGGTTTATAGTCAGAAAAATAAGTTACAAGTCGTTTTTGTAAAGGTAGTCATTTCAGTCAAAAGAACGACGTCTAGATGACCATTTTAGAAAACATACTTCCACTTTGAGTTCAACCATGATTTTTGGATATAGTTTCAGGTTCATAGTAAAAATCATTTTCTCAGAATAACAACATTTAAATCAAAGTTTATCATAGTTTTTAATTAACTAACCCAAAACAGCCCGCTGTGTTACTACGACGGCGTATGTCCGGTTTTACGGTGTTTTTCGTGTTTCCAGGTTTTAAATCATTAAGTTAGCATATCATATAGATATAGAACATGTGTTTAGTTGATTTTAAAATTCAATTTATAAGGATTAACTTTTATTTTCGAACAAGTTTAGAATTAACTAAACTATGTTCTAGTGATTACAAGTTTAAACCTTCGAATAAGATAGCTTTATATGTATGAATCGAATGATGTTATGAACATCATGACTACCTCAAGTTCCTTGGATAAACCTACTGGAAATGAAAAAAATGGATCCAGCTTCAAAGGATCCTTGGTTGGCTTGAAAGTTCTTGAAGCAGAATCATGACACGAAAACAAGTTCAAGTAAGATCATCACTTGAAATAAGATTGTTATAGTTATAGAAATTGAACCAAAGTTTGAATATGATTATTACCTTGTATTAGAATGATAATCTACTGTAATAAACAAAGATTTCTTGAAGTTGGATGATCACCTTACAAGATTGGAAGTGAGCTAGCAAACTTGAAAGTATTCTTGATTTTATGTAACTAGAACTTGTAGAATTTATGAAGAACACTTAGAACTTGAAGATAGAACTTGAGAGAGATCAATTAGATGAATAAAATTGAAGAATGAAAGTGTTTGTAGGTGTTTTTGGTCGTTGGTGTATGGATTAGATATAAAGGATATGTAATTTTGTTTTCTTGTAAATAAGTCATGAATGATTACTCATATTTTTGTAATTTTATGAGATATTTCATGCTAGTTGCTAAATGATGGTTCCCACATGTGTTAGGTGACTTACATGGGCTGCTAAGAGCTGATCATTGGAGTGTATATACCAATAGTACATACATCTAAAAGCTGTGTATTGTACGAGTACGAATACGGGTGCATACGAGTAGAATTGTTGATGAAACTGAACGAGGATGTAATTGTAAGCATTTTTGTTAAGTAGAAGTATTTTGATAAGTGTATGGAAGTCTTTCAAAAGTGTATAAATACATATTAAAACACTACATGTATATACATTTTAACTGAGTCATTAAGTCATCGTTAGTCGTTACATGTAAGTGTTGTTTTGAAACCTTTAGGTTAACGATCTTGTTAAATGTTGTTAACCCAATGTTTATAATATCAAATAATATTTTAAATTATTATATTATCATGATATTATCATGTATGAATATCTCTTAATATGATATATATACATTAAATATCTTTACAACGATAATCGTTACATATATGTCTCGTTTAAAAATCAGTAAGTTAGTAGTCTTGTTTTTACATATGTAGTTCATTGTTAATATACTTAATGATATGTTTACTTATCATAATATCATGTTAACTATATATATATATATATATGTATCCATATATATGTCATCATATAGTTTTTACAAGTTTTAACGTTCGTGAATCACCGGTCAACTTGGGTGGTCAATTGTCTATATGAAACCTATTTCAATTAATCAAGTCTTAACAAGTTTGATTGCTTAACATGTTAGAAACATTTAATCATATAAATATCAATATCAATTAATATATATAAACATGGAAAAGTTCGGGTCACTACAGTACCTACCCGTTAAATAAATTTCGTCCCGAAATTTTAAGCTGTTGAAGGTGTTGTCGAATCTTCTGGAAATAGATGCGGGTATTTCTTCTTCATCTGATCTTCATGCTCCCAGGTGAACTCGGGTCCTCTACGAGCATTCCATCGAACCTTAACAATTGGTATCTTATTTTGCTTAAGTCTTTTAACCTCACGATCCATTATTTCGACGGGTTCTTCGATGAATTGAAGTTTTTCGTTGATTTGGATTTCATCTAATGGAATAGTGAGATCTTATTTAGCAAAACATTTCTTCAAATTCGAGACGTGGAAAGTGTTATGTACAGCCGCGAGTTGTTGAGGTAACTCAAGTCGGTAAGCTACTGGTCCGACACGATCAATAATCTTGAATGGTCCAATATACCTTGGATTTAATTTCCCTCGTTTACCAAATCGAACAACGCCTTTCCAAGGTGCAACTTTAAGCATGACCATCTCTCCAATTTCAAATTCTATATCTTTTCTTTTAATGTCAGCGTAGCTCTTTTGTCGACTTTGGGCGGTTTTCAACCGTTGTTGAATTTGGATGATCTTCTCGGTAGTTTCTTGTATTATCTCCGGACCCGTAATCTGTCTATCCCCCACTTCACTCCAACAAATCGGAGACCTGCACTTTCTACCATAAAGTGCTTCAAACGGCGCCATCTCAATGCTTGAATGGTAGCTGTTGTTGTAGGAAAATTCTGCTAACGGTAGATGTCGATCCCAACTGTTTCCGAAATCAATAACACATGCTCGTAGCATGTCTTCAAGCGTTTGTATCGTCCTTTCGCTCTGCCCATCAGTTTGTGGATGATAGGCAGTACTCATGTCTAGACGAGTTCCTAATGCTTGCTGTAATGTCTGCCAGAATCTTGAAATAAATCTGCCATCCCTATCAGAGATAATAGAGATTGGTATTCCATGTCTGGAGACGGCTTACTTCAAATACAGTCGTGCTAACTTCTCCATCTTGTCATCTTCTCTTATTGGCAGGAAGTGTGCTGATTTGGTGAGACGATCAACTATTACCCAAATAGTATCAAAACCACTTGCAGTCCTTGGTAATTTAGTGATGAAATCCATGGTAATGTTTTCCCATTTCCATTCCGGGATTTTGGGTTGTTGAAGTAGACCTGATGGTTTCTGATGCTCAGCTTTGACCTTAGAACACGTCAAACATTCCCTTACGTATTTAGCAACATCAGCTTTCATACCTGGCCACCAAAAATGTTTCTTGAGATCCTTGTACATCTTCCCCGTTCCAGGATGTATTGAGTATCTGGTTTTATGAGCTTCTCTAAGTACCATTTCTCTCATATCTCCAAATTTTGGTACCCAAATCCTTTCAGCCCTATACCGGGTTCCATCTTCCCGAATATTAAGATGCTTCTCCGATCCTTTGGGTATTTCATTCTTTAAATTTCCCTCTTTTAAAACTCCTTGTTGCGCCTCCTTTATTTGAGTAGTAAGGTTATTGTGAATCATTATATTCATAGATTTTACTCGAATGGGTTCTCTGTCCTTTCTACTCAAGGCGTCGGCTACAACATTTGCCTTCCCCGGGTGGTAACGAATCTCAAAGTCATAATCATTCAACAATTCAATCCACCTACGCTGCCTCATATTCAGTTGTTTCTGATTAAATATGTGTTGAAGACTTTTGTGGTCGGTATATATAATACTTTTGACCCCATATAAGTAGTTCCTCCAAGTCTTTAATGCAAAAACAACCGCGCCTAATTCCAAATCATGCGTCGTATAATTTTGTTCGTGAATCTTCAATTATCTAGACACGTAAGCAATCACCTTAGTTCGTTGCATTAATACACAACCGAGACCTTGCTTTGATGCGTCACAATAAATCACAAAATCACCATTCCCTTCAGGCAATGACAATATAGGTGCCGTAGTTAGCTTTTTCTTCAATAACTGAAACGCTTTCTCTTGTTCATCATTCCCTTCAAATTTCTTCCCTTTATGCGTTAATGCAGTCAAGGGTTTTGCTATTCTGGAAAAGTCTTGGATGAACCTTCTGTAGTAACCAGCTAGTCCTAAAAACTGGCGTATGTGTTTCGGAGTTTTCGGGGTTTCCCACTTTTCAACGGTTTCTATCTTTGCCGGATCCACCTTAATACCTTCTGTGAAGACCCGTCCTAATCCATCCGGATGAAGTCCATGTCGATTATAAACGATTCACAACAGTTGATTACATCGCGAGGTACTTCACCTCTATATGATACATTTTACAAACATTGCATTCGTTTTTGAAAAGACAATCTTTCATTACATCGAAAGTTGACGGCGTGCATACCATTTTATAATATATCTAACTATAATTGACTTAATAATAATCTTGATGAACTCAAAGACTCGAATGCAACGTTTTTTGAAATATGTCATGAATGACTCCAAGTAATATCTTTAAAATGAGCAATTGCACAGCGGAAGACTTCTTTCATACCTGAGAATAAACATACTTTAAAGTGTCAACCAAAAAGGTTGGTGAGTTCATTAGTTTATCATAAGGAATCATTTCATAATTTTAATAGACCACAAGATTTCATATTTCCAATTCTCATAAACATACATCCCATGCATAGAGACAAAAATCATTCATATGGATTGAACACCTGGTAACCGACATTCACAATATGCATATAAGAATATCCCCACCATTCCGGGATCCTCCTTCGGACATGATATAAATTTCGAAGTACTAAAGCATCCGGTACTTTGGATGGGGCTTGTTGGGCCCGATAGATCTATCTTTAGGATTCGCGTCAATTAGGGTGTCTGTTCCCTAATTCTTAGATTACCAGACTATAAAGGGGCATATTCGATTTCGATCATTCAACCATATAATGTAGTTTCGATTACTTGTGTCAATTTCGTAAAACAGTTATAAAAAGTTGCGCATGTATTCTCAGCCCAAAAATATAAAGGGTAAAAAGGCAAATGAAACTCACAATACTGTATTTTGTAGTAAAAATACATATGACGTCATTAAATAAGTGTAGGGTTGGCCTCGGATTCACGAACCTATATCAAGTATGTAAGTTAACACATATAATCACATAATTCCTCCTACTTAATATTTATATATTAAGTGTTGTAGTTATATAAATATATATATACTTTATTTATATTATATATCCTCAGTTATATTTTATATGTAGTTATTTTGTAAATAGTCAATATTCATATATATAGTTATATTACAATATATATATATATATATATATATATATATATATATATATATATATAGTTGGTATCAGTAATTTGTTATATGTAATATTTATATAATCATGTTATTATTTTTATAGTAAAAATAGTAATACTGTAATAATAATAATACTAATGATAATAATAGTGATAATAAATTAATGTAAATAAAATTGAATATAAAATTATGTTAATGAGAATAATATTAATGATAGTAATAATGTTAATAATAATAATGGTAGTTATAATTTCAATTAAAATATCAATTTTTAATATTAATGATAATAACAATAACAATAATAATAATAATAATGATAATAATAATAATAATAATAATAATAATAATAATAATAATAATAATAATAATAATAATAATAATAATAATAATAATGAATTTGAAAATGAAAACTACCTTAAAAGCTAGCTTGTAAAAATAAATGCCTAAAACGAGACTCGAACCCGCAACCTCCCGTTTATTCAACACACGCCCAACCAATGCCCTACTTCTCTATTTCTGTTTTAATCACTCCCTAATCTTTTTAACCCTTAACTGTTTTCATTTTCATAATCTACTCACCATTTACGTATATCATCATCATCATTCTTTCACAATTCTTCATCATCATGAGTCCGGCCCAACTGAAATTACTGGCTCAATAATAAGAAATTTACGGCCCATTGAAAATATAGATTGAATCTCGGCTCAGCAGGAACTTCTAGTCCAACAATAAACCTAACAGCAGGTTGTTTAATTAAAAAGAAAAATATTTTGCTGAAGCCTAGGATTGAACACCCGACCTCTGATTTAATCATCAACACTCTAACCATTCCTCCATCCATTCATTTCTGTTCTAGTAAGGGTTTAAATTCTTTTAGATTAACTTTTCTGTCTCTCCTTCACAATTCATCATCTTCAACAGTATCATCGCCTAATGTATCATTTTGATCATCACTGATTTTATTATCAGTCTTCATCATCATATTACTACATCATCATTATCACTCGCGTATACGAAAATAGAAGTAGCAAATAGTAACCGTTAATCAAGCTTTTACGGTATAACAAAACAGAATTTCAACAGCCCACTTACCTCACTCGATCCAATAGCAAAGAATGTAATACGGCCAAAATAAACAAGTAAATACACGTATAGCAGGCTTATGTCTAACAGGCCCAAGTAGATCGATTAACTGGGTTTAACAGAATCTTTAGCCGCCTTTAATACTTAAACACAAGTGGGGTTTTTCTGTTATGAGTTGTCGTCAAAGAAAAATAGGAAACGGAACAGCATCACTTCATCATCATACTGTCATCGTAGCATCATCATCCATTATCATAATCACAAGGCACTAGCTCATAGGTTATTTAAATAATAATACTTTGTATGAATGGATAAATAATCAAGTATGATTATAACGTGTTTCACCACCATTATAATATAGAGTTAATCGAACTCCTTAGAAGAAACAGAAAAATAGTAGCACTGGCTGCTGCTTTGGCCGGCTTCTATGTGGCTGAACAGAAAGATCAAATGTGGCGGTGTAGTCAGTAAAGCAGGAGACAGAATCACAGATGCTGCAACAGTAATTAAGGATGTTCGGGTTGGGTTTATATCGAGTTAGTGGTGGTGGGTTTATGGTTATGTTTGGTGTTCCAAGGTGGTTCACGGTTTATCACAAAAAAGAAAAGAGAAAGTGAAGTGGGTTTTACCATAGGACAGATTAGTTAGCAGCAATAACTCTCGTTTGTAGGTGAGTTTCAAGATGGTTATGGTGATCAATAATTCTTATTGGTGGTCAAATAGTTGTCGAGTAGTCAAAAGTAGAAATAGGTACGATTAGCAGTAGCAGTAGTAAACAATATTAATGGTGATCGTTGTTATGATTAGTTGATGGTTTTGGGTTTTTGAATAGCGACTGGAAACAGAAAATAGCAATAGCATACCAGGTTTGTTTGATCATGATTCGATGATGATGGGGTTTGGTTAATCGTGACACAAATAGTAGTAGTTGTACGGTGGTTGTCTTGGTGGTTCATTATGTCTTAGAGTTGTTTGTGATGTTCACGAAGATGAAAAAGATAAACAGAAAGATGAAAGTGGTGAGGTTGTATAGTTTATGACCTATTAGTTAAATGTTTGTTTTATGCAGAAATTAAGTGTCGACATCTTTTATTCTCCAAGGACAGAAATCAAATAAAAAAAAATAAAACTTGAAGTGGATAGCTAACTGATTTGTCCTAATACTATGCTGGATTCCAATTTGTAACCAGTTAACAGATAGAAAACAAAAATCGTTTACAGATTGATATATACATGCAACAGAAAATCGTACACTTTCCTTATTTTTATAATTTATATAATTAAAATTAATATTAATAAATATATTAATAATATTTATATATACATTTCTATTTATAATTAAAGGTTCGTGAATCGTCGAGCACAGTCAAAGGGTAATTGATTACATGAATATAGATTTCAAAACTTTCGAGACTCAATAATACAGATTTTGCTTATCGTGTCGGAAACATATAAAGATTAAAATTTAAATTTGGTCGGAAATTCCCGAGTCGTCACACCTTCTTTGTTCACTATGTAACCGAGGAATTGAACTTCTTCCAACCAAAATGCACACTTTGAAAACTTAGCGTACAATTCTTTCTTCCTCAATACTTCTAACACCTTTCTCAAATGTTCACCGTGTTCTTGGTCATTCTTTGAGTAAATAAGTATGTCATCAATGAAAATAATGACAAACTTGTCAAGGTATGGTCCACACACTCGGTTCATAAGGTCCATGAACACAGCTGGTGCATTAGTTAAACCAAACGGCATGACCATAAACTCGTAATGACCGTAACGTGTTCTGAAAGCAGTCTTTGGAATATCATCTTCTTTCACCCGCATTTGATGATACCCGGAACGTAAGTCAATCTTTGAATAAACAGACGAGCCTTGTAGTTGATCAAATAAGTCGTCGATTCTCGGTAGTGGGTAGCGGTTCTTGATGGTAAGTTTGTTCAACTCTCGGTAGTCGATACACAACCTGAATGTACCATCTTTCTTCTTGACAAACAAAACAGGAGCTCCCCACGGTGATGTGCTTGGTCGAATGAAACCACTCTCTAAAAGTTCTTGTAATTGGCTTTGCAGTTCTTTCATCTCGCTGGGTGTGAGTCTGTAAGGAGCACGAGCTATTGGTGCAGCTCCTGGTACAAGATCTATTTGAAATTCAATGGATCGATGTGGGGGTAATCCTGGTAAATCTTTCGGAAATACATCGGGAAATTCTTTTGCAACGGGAACATCATTGATGCTCTTTTCTTCAGTTTGTACTTTCTCGACGTGTGCTAGAACAGCATAGCAACCTTTTCTTATTAGTTTTTGTGCCTTCAAATTACTAATAAGATGTAGCTTCGTGTTGCCCTTTTCTCCGTACACCATTAAGGGTTTTCCTTTTTCTCGTATAATGCGAATTGCATTTTTGTAACAAACGATCTCTGCTTTCACTTCTTTCAACCAGTCCATACCGATTATCACATCAAAACTCCCTAACTCTACTGGTATCAAATCAATCTTAAATGTTTCGCTAACCAATTTAATTTCTCGATTCCGACATATATTATCTGCTGAAATTAATTTACCATTTGCTAATTCGAGTAAAAATTTACTATCCAAAGGCGTCAATGGACAACTTAATTTAGCACAAAAATCTCTACTCATATAGCTTCTATCCGCACCCGAATCAAATAAAACGTAAGAAGATTTATTGTCAATAAGAAACGTACCCGTAACAAGCTCCGGGTCTTCCTGTGCCTCTGCCGCATTAATATTGAAAACTCTTCCGCGGCCTTGTCTATTCGCGTTCTCCTGGTTCGGGCAATTTCTAATAATGTGGCCCAGTTTTCCACATTTATAACAAACTACATTGGCATAACTTGCTCCGACACTACTTGCTCCGCCATTACTCGTTCCGACACCATTTGTTCCTTTCGTTCTATTAACCCCTGGTCCGTAGACCTCACACTTTGCCGCGCTATGACCATTTCTTTTACACTTGTTGCAAAATTTGGTGCAGAACCCCGAGTGATACTTTTCACACCTTTGACATAGCTGCTTCTGATTGTTGTTGTTGTTGCGATTATTATTGTTGTTGGGATGATTGTTGTAGTTGCTGTTGTTGTTGTTGTTGTTCGGCCGTTTGTTGTAGTTGCGATTGATGTTGCGATTGTTGGGATAATTGTTGCGATTATTGTTGTAATTGCTGTTGTTGTTGTATTGGTGATTCTTATCACCGTTTTCCTCCCACTTTCTTTTGACTTGCTTCACATTGGCCTCTTCAGCAGTCTGTTCTTTAATTCTTTCTTCAATCTGGTTCACTAGTTTGTGAGCCATTCTACATGCCTGTTGTATGGAGGTGGGATCGTGTGAACTTATATCTTCTTGGATTCTTTCCGGTAATCCTTTCACAAACGCGTCGATCTTCTCTTCCTCATCTTTGAACGCTCCCGGACACAATAGGCACAATTATGTGAATCGTCTTTCGTACGTGGTAATATCAAATCCTTGGGTTCGTAACCCTCTATGTTCTGTCTTGAGCTTATTGACCTCGGTTCTAGGACGATACTTCTCGTTCATCAAGTGCTTGAATGCTGACCACGGTAGTGCGTAAGCATCATCTTGTCCCACTTGCTCTAGATAGGTATTCCACCATGTTAACGCAGAACCTGTGAAGGTATGCGTAGCGTACTTCACTTTGTCCTCTTCAATACACTTACTTATGACAAACACCGATTCGACCTTCTCGGTCCACCGTTTCAATCCGATCGGTCCTTCGGTTCCATCAAATTCCAAAGGTTTGCAGGCAGTGAATTCTTTGTAGGTGCATCCTACACGATTTCCTGTACTGCTAGATCCAAGGTTATTGTTGGTATGTAGCGCAGCCTGTACTGCGGCTATGTTTGAAGCTAGAAAAGTACAGAATTTCTCTTCATTCATATTCACGGTGTGTCGAGTAGTCGGTGCCATTTCCTTCAAAATAGTCAAATGGAACAAGTTAATCATACAGAATATTAAGAGTAGTTAATAGTATTTCGTAGCATAATATGAACTCATTTATAAAAGTTTTTTCTTCATATTAGTGTTTTATAAGTTTAAATTCGGGTAGTACCTACCCGTTAAGTTCATACTTAGTAGCTAATATACAATTCAACTACTACAATTCTATATGAAAAACTGATTATAATAATATTTCGCATTCAAACTTTTACATAATATTTTACAAACTTACAATACCGCTTATTTTACATATAGCATGAATTATAGCACACAATAAATTTGATACAAGATGGTTGTGAAGATAATTCTAGCTAGTACACAAGTCGTTCAGCAAAGGCTATAAAGACACGTAATTCATACGTCCAGAAACAAGTCATGCATTCTGGTTTTACTAGGACTACTTCCCATCCTTGGTCTTGTGGAACATAACCGTTATGGCCGTTGATAAGACAACGTGTTGTAACGTCGTCAAAGGGACGAGGGTTACGTAATGTCCAACAGTCCCGTAACAATCTAAAAACCTCATTTCTTACCCCAATTACCGACTCCGTCACTTGTGGGAACGTTTTGTTTAATAGTTATAGCCCGATGTTCTTGTTCTCACTTTGGTGAGAAGCGAACATTACTAATCCGTAAGTATAACATGCTTCTTTATGTTGCATGTTAGCCGCTTTTTCTAAATCACGAAGTCCAATATTCAGATATATTGAGTCAAAATAATTTCTTAACCCATTGCGTAAAATAGCATTTGGGTTCCCCGCAATATATACGTCAAAGTAAACACATCGTAACTTATGAATTTCCGAATGTGATATCCCCCATCTTTCGAACGAAAGCCTTTTATAAACCAAGGCATTCTTGGAACGTTCTTCGAATGTTCTACAAACTGATCTCGCCTTAAATAGATGTGCCGAAGAATTCTGACCGACTCTAGATAAGATTTCATCAATCATGTCTCCGGGTAGGTCTCTTAAAATATTGGGTTGTCTATCCATTTTGTGTTTTTATACTATAAAATAGACAAGAGTTAGATTCATAAAAAAAAATACTTATTAATACAAGCAATTTTTACATATATCATAAAGCATAAGCACACTATATTACATATATTACACCACACGAATACAACTATCTTATTCCGACTCGCTCGTTTCTTCTTCTTCAGTTTTGGTTCGTTTTGCCAAGTTTCTAGGGATATATGATGTTCCCCTAATACGAGCCGTCGTTTTCCACATTGGTTTAGAAAAACCTGGTAGTTTAGAGGTTCCCAGGTCATTGTTACAACTTAAGGACTTCGGGGGTTGACGATACATATAAAGTTCATCGGGGTTGGAATTAGATTTCTCTATTTTTATGCCCTTTCCCTTATTATTTTCTTTTGCCTTTTTAAATTCAGTTGGGGTAATTTCTATAACATCATCGGAATTCTCGTCGGAATCCGATTCATCGGAGAATTGGTAATCCTCCCAATATTTTGCTTCCTTGGCGGAAACACCATTGACCATAATTAACCTTGGTCGGTTGGTTGAGGATTTTCTTTTACTTAACCGTTTTATTATTTCCCCCACCGGTTCTATTTCTTCATCCGGTTCCGATTCTTCTTCCGGTTCCGATTCTTCTTCCGGTTCCGACTCTTCTTCCGGTTCCTCTTCGGGAACTTATGAATCAGTCCATGAATCATTCCAATTTACATTTGACTCTTCATTATTATTAGGTGAGTCAATGGGACTTGTTCTAGAGGTAGACATCTATCACATAATATCAAACGCGTTAAGAGATTAATATATCACATAATATTCACATGTTAAAAATATATAGTTTCCAACAAAATTTGTTAAGCAATCATTTTTCAAGTAAACACGGTCGAAGTCCAGACTCACTAATGCATCCTAACAAACTCGATAAGACACACTAATGCAAAATTCTGGTTCTCTAAGACCAACGCTCGGATACCAACTGAAATGTCCCGTTCTTATTGATTAAAAACGTTCCATATTAATTGATTTCGTTGCGAGGTTTTGACCTCTATATGAGACGTTTTTCAAAGACTGCATTCATTTTTAGAACAAACCATAACCTTTATTTCATAAATAAAGGTTTAAAAAGCTTTACGTAGATTATCAAATAATGATAATCTAAAATATCATGTTTACACACGACCATTACATAATGGTTTACAATACAAATATGTTACATCGAAATCAGTTTCTTGAATGCAGTTTTTACACAATATCATACAAATATGGACTCCAAATCTTGTCCTTATTTTAGTATGCAACAGCGGAAGCTCTTCGTATTCACCTGAGAATAAACATGCTTTAAACGTCAACAAAAATGTTGGTGAGTTATAGGTTTAACCTATATATATCAAATTGTAACAATAGACCACAATATTTCATATTTCAATACACATCCCATACATAGAGATAAAAATTATTCATATGGTGAACACCTGGTAATCGACATTAACAATATGCATATATGAATATCCCCATCATTCCGGGATCCTCCTTCGGACATGATATAAATTTTGAAGTACTAAAGCATCCGGTACTTTGGATGGGGCTTGTTGGGCCCGATAGATCTATCTTTAGAATTCGCGTCAATTAGGGTGTCTGTTCCCTAATTCTTAGATTACCAGACTTAATAAAAAGGGGCATATTCGATTTCGATAATTCAACCATAGAATGTAGTTTCACGTACTTGTGTCTATTTTGTAAATCATTTATAAAACCTGCATGTATTCTCATCCCAAAAATATTAGATTTTAAAAGTGGGACTATAACTCACTTTCACAGATTTTTACTTCGTCGGGAAGTAAGACTTGGCCACTGGTTGATTCACGAACCTATAACAATATATACATATATATCAAAGTATGTTCAAAATATATTTACAACACTTTTAATACATTTTGATGTTTTAAGTTTATTAAGTCAGCTGTCCTCGTTAGTAACCTATAACTAGTTGTCCACAGTTAGATGTACAGAAATAAATCGATAAATATTATCTTGAATCAATCCACGACCCAGTGTATACGTATCTCAGTATTGATCACAACTCAAACTATATATATTTTGGAATCAACCTCAACCCTGTATAGCTAACTCCAACATTCACATACAGAGTGTCTATGGTTGTTCCGAAATATATATAGATGTGTCGACATGATAGGTCGAAAAATTGTATACGTGTCTATGGTATCTCAAGATTACATAATATACAATACAAGTTGATTAACTTATGGTTGGAATAGATTTGTTACCAATTTCACGTAGCTAAAATGAGAAAAATTATCCAATCTTGTTTTACCCATAACTTCTTCATTTTAAATCCGTTTTGAGTGAATCAAATTGCTATGGTTTCATATTGAACTCTATTTTATGAATCTAAACAGAAAAAGTATAGGTTTATAGTCGGAAAAATAAGTTACAAGTCATTTTTGTAAAGGTAGTCATTTCAGTCGAAAGAACGACGTCTAGATGACCATTTTAGAAAACATACGTTCACTTTGAGTTTAACCACGATTTTTGGATATAGTTTCAGGTTCATAGTAAAAATCATTTTCCTAGAATAACAACTTTTAAATCAAAGTTTATCATAGTTTTTAATTAACTAACCCAAAACAGCCCGCGGTGTTACTACGACGGCGTAAATCCGGTTTTACGGTGTTTTTCGTGTTTCCAGGTTTTAAATCATTAAGTTAGCATATCATATAGATATAGAACATGTGTTTAGTTGATTTTAAAAGTCAAGTTAGAAGTATTAACTTTTATTTGCGAACAAGTTTAGAATTAACTAAACTATGTTCTAGTGATTACAAGTTTAAACCTTCGAATAAGATAGCTTTATATGTATGAATCGAATGATGTTATGAACATCATTACTACCTCAAGTTCCTTGGATAAACCTACTGGAAATGAGAAAAATGGATCTAGCTTCAAAGGATCCTTGGATGGCTTGAAAGTTCTTGAAGCAGAATCATGACACGAAAACAAGTTCAAGTAAGATCATCACTTGAAATAAGATTGTTATAGTTATAGAAATTGAACCAAAGTTTGAATATGATTATTATCTTGTATTAGAATGATAATATACTGTAATAAACAAAGATTTCTTGAGGTTGAATGATCACCTTACAAGATTGGAAGTGAGCTAGCAAACTTGAAAGTATTCTTGATTTTATGTAACTAGAACTTGTAGAATTTATGAAGAACACTTAGAACTTGAAGATAGAACTTGAGAGAGATCAATTAGATGAATAAAATTGAAGAATGAAAGTGTTTGTAGGTGTTTTTGGTCGTTGGTGTATGGATTAGATATAAAGGATATGTAATTTTGTTTTCATGTAAATAAGTCATGAATGATTACTCATATTTTTGTAATTTTATGAGATATTTCATGCTAGTTGCCAAATGATGGTTCCCACAATGTGTCAGATGACTCACATGGGCTGCTAAGAGCTGATCATTGGAGTGTATATACCAATAGTACATACATCTAAAAGTTGTGTATTGTACGAGTACGAATACGGGTGCATACGAGTAGAATTGTTGATGAAACTGAATGAGGATGTAATTGTAAGCATTTTTGTTAAGTAGAAGTATTTTGATAAGTGTATGGAAGTCTTTCAAAAGTGTATAAATACATATTAAAACACTACATGTATATACATTTTAACTGAGTCGTTAAGTCATCGTTAGTCGTTACATGTAAGTGTTGTTTTGAAACCTTTAGGTTAACGATCTTGTTAAATGTTGTTAACCCAATGTTTATAATATCAAATGAGATTTTAAATTATTATATTATCATGATATTATCATGTATGAATATCTCTTAATATGATATATATACATTAAATGTCTTTACAACGATAATCGTTACATATATGTCTCGTTTAAAAATCATTAAGTTAGTAGTCTTGTTTTTACATATGTAGTTCATTGTTACTATACTTAATGATATGTTTACTTATCATAATATCATGTTAACTATATATATATATATATATATATATATATATATATATATATATATATATATATATATATATATATATATATATATATATATATATATATATATATATATATATCCATATATATGTCATCATATAGTTTTTACAAGTTTTAACGTTCGTGAATCACCGATCAACTTGGGTGGTCAATTGTCTATATGAAACCTATTTCAATTAATCAAGTCTTAACAAGTTTGATTGCTTAACATGTTGGAAACATTTAATCATGTAAATATCAATCTCAATTAATATATATAAACATGGAAAAGTTCGGGTCACTACAGTGCGACCGTCCAATATTCCTACCACTGGTAACAGTAGGAAAGAACGCGACAACTGGAGGCGCATCAGTGATAATAAGTTTTGATGTTTTCAGAAATTTTCGGATGAAGATATGAAGATCATCATGAAGATATGAAGATCTTCGTGGTAAAGGTTCGAAGATATGAATATCTTCATGTTGAAGGTTTGAAGATGTATGGTGTCGGGTATGAACATTCATCGCATTCATATGGATCTCCCTACAATTCTTGAGACATAATCGGCTCATTCTAGGGTTCTAACACATAGAATGAACGACACTAGATTGAATCATTGTACCACTCGACACACTCGCACATCTTCTTTACCGAGCTATTTTGGCACATTTTTGGGGCTGTTTTCAGGACATTTTCGAGCAATTTGTGGCTGAAATTTACAGCTAATTCGGGACTGTTTTGTAGTCGATTTGGGGTTATTTTCGGGCTGATTTAATTGAGTATTTCGAGGCACGGTTTCGACACAATTTTCAAAGATTGAAATATTATAATTTCCCTAATTTACAAATATAATTAGCAATTTCGTTCGTATACCAAAAATGGGGAAAATCATAACATATACACTTCAAAGACTAATAATTGAAATAACTTTTCAAATAAGCATTTCATACTAATAAGATCTATACATGATTCAATCAAATTTTTTTGAAAAAAGAATTAACCGAAATGACCCTAGTACCACCTAGAATATCCGTACCATATCTCGATAATGAAGTTTCAAAGACGAAAGAAAACACCACCAAAAATGTGATCACCGAAACGAATATCACAAATACACAAATATGAGCACAAAATACAATCTAGTATGAGTATGTAATATCCTTTGTTTAATAGTATTACCATATGAGTTTGCATGTGTTAATTCATATTATCGCAAAATTATGAGTTTGCTTACACTATTAATTTGTTTTATTTTAATCACCAAAAGTCTGAAATGTTAACACATGTTTTACATGATTTTTAAGTGGTTTTGTTTAAAATTTTAAACCTTATAAAATTATAATATACTTTGTGGAACAAAAGATATTAAGATTACCTTAATACTTAGAATCAAAACAAGCATGTTTTTTCATCAAAATAAATCTAACACTTAGAAAAATTGGAAAGTATAATGTGGCTGCATTTTTTTGGCTAGAAGAATTTTTTAGGCTAGAAAAATGATGAGAGAAAGAGAAAAACTTAAGCATTTCTTTTGCAAATATAACGTTAAGTATGGTAGAAGGTCACATAATACAATGTTATTAGTTTAGAAGTAAATGATAATTAATTTGTATGTAAATGGTGATTTGAAGTTGGGAGTTAATTAGTAATTAAACACTACTCATTAGTAAGTTACAATTATATGGTATCCAAAGGCCTTTCATGAATATAGACATGTAAAAGATGCTAGGTTATGTTATACATTGTATCTAGTGGTTTATAATATTAAACTTATTATAAAAATATCTCATGATGAAACTTCTTGATTTTTTAAATAAATTAATTAAAATGTTCACGGTTTAATGAGACAACATAATTAAAATTTACCTTATTTCAATTTAATTAATAAATAAGCTTAGGATAAAATTAATTATATTAAACTTATGATAAATATAACTATTTACTTATATATTATCCATATCAAAAACATATGTCTTAAATAATATCAAAGTTATTGTGTTAAATTTTATGGGGTATTACTTAATGACTATGTTTTGTCATAATCAAATACTTAAATTCATAAGGGACTCAACAGTTATGTTATTTTAAATTTCTTTCGTCATACATTTGTCTAGATGTTATAATTGTTCGTATGTTGAATATTTATCTGAAATTTATGCTATTATGATGCTGAAACTCTGTCTGACTTAGGAGTCTATTTAACAGTTCACCCTTTACAATTATCCACATGGCTATAACCTAGTATTAAGACCAGATCAATTCAAGATACAGGGTAAGTAGTTATTAGTGTTTAACACTACAATAGGGATTAGTACCTACGTTTAGATCGCAATTGTGAATTGTATAGTTGGCTGTTTATCTTGAAGAGCTGTCCAGTTTAAGATTTTGGTTAGTGTAAGAACTAGAGTTTCCATCATACACTATCTTACAAAAAACATGGTTCGCGTCAGAAGCAGGATCCTAGAGATGTTGTGAATGCTCCGTGATTGTGTAATTGTATTGAAAAAGGAGAGACCTTTAGCCTAATTGTCAATAACTTAGGGAACCCTAAGTTTGCACTTCTGTTAATATTAAAGCAGAACAAGGTATTAAATGGAGATTTTGATAGAAGTCAAACCGTCTAGGGTTAAGAAAAATTAAAACCTTTCTTAAGTATGCCACTTTATTCATGAACCTAGGATTCAATCTATAAAGTCGCTTCAATTAGTTTAGATTAACGTTGGGAGTAGCCATATTAGTTTTGGTTAGAATCATCAAAACCTAAGCTCTCTCTGAACGGTCAAATAGGTTTAAAATCCAGTTTGACTGAGGTTTAGAGTTCATCTTAGATAGTAAGACCTAGTCAATAATCTACCATCAGCTTTGAATATTGCATCCACACTTGAAATGACCCGACCCAATCCATAGGGACGAATACAATAACATATGATTACATCGCGAGGCATTTGACCTCTATATGATACGTTTTATAAACATTGCATTCTTTTGAAAAGATATACCATAAATGAATATTTAAAATTCAATGTTTTGGACATCTGATAATTTCTACATATAGACAATCACCGTAAATAACAGTTTACAAGAATACTTCCGTTGACAATGCAGTCAAAATAAATACACGGTGATGATTTTGTGAATGCAATGCTTCCTCGAATAAAACATGTATGACTCCATGCACATGGTTTCTCTAACATATATTCAAATAGCGGAAGACTTCTAGGAACCTGAGAATAAACATGCTTTAAACGTCAACATAAAGTTGGTGAGATATAGGTTTAATGCTAGCAGCGTTATAAATATAGACCACAAGATTTCATATACATAAACGTTTTAATAAAAATATTCTAAGTGGTTGAGCACTTGATAACCATACTTAACATTTAATCAACGTCGCATATTCCCTTTATTATGAAATCTCACTACACTGTACCAAGTGTAGTCACCAAAACGAAGTACTGTGCAACCGTTGAATACTGGTCGTCCAGTCCGGTTGGGGTTGTCAGGCCAGATAGATCTATCAACAGGATTCGCGTTTACAATACCACATGTAAATAGTAGTTACCAAGCTACAGGGAAGTATGCCAGTGGTACAACTCAACGTAGAATATATATTTTTAATCACTTGTGTCCATAACGTAAATCATAAAATGCATGTATTCTCATCCCGAAATATTTAGAGTTTAAAAGTGGGACTATATACTCACTTTTGCCTTGAAGGTATTTAACTCAACTTGGTCTCCGATAGATACCACGAACCTAACCATATATATAATATATCAACATATTTTCTTTTCAATTAATCGTTACATATATACTTATAATACTTTTAATATTTTCTTAGTCCGTAGTTAGCAGTCCGATATTAGTGGTCCACAATTAGTTGCTCAATAAAATAAATAAATAAAGACCCCATCGTATTCGTATTGATCATAATTAATCTCGACCCATGGTACCATGTTGTCAAATGACGTGTTGCGTACATAAAGTACCGTGTTGTTAAATGACGTGTTGCGTACAATCACGAGGTCTTATGATTAATCTTCTCGTGTTGTTTACGGGTGGTCCTGAAATATGTAAAATCAAATCATAAGTAATTATATATAAAATATCATATTAATTAGAAAAGATATGATTAATTTACTTTATCTCCAAATATTTTCGTAGCTAAACTAGCTTCGGATACCCAATCTTGTTTTAGTCGTAGTTTCTTCATTACGACTCCGTTTTTGTTGGTTCAACTTGCCACTTCCTTGGATCGAGTCAAATTTTAAGAATATGAACTGAAAATACCTTAGTTTGTATTCAAAATCACAGGTTATAGGTCAAACTTTGATAAAACTTATGAAAGTGATCATTTCCGTTGTAAAAACAACATCAAGATGATCATATTTACAAAAATACTTACACTTTGAGTTACACCATGAGATTTTTATATATTAACATATTCATAAGAAATATCATTTTTCCAGAATATAAACTTCCAATTTAAAGTTCAAGATGGTTTTTAATTATCCAACCCAAAACAGCCCCCGGTTGCACTCCGACGACGTAGATTCAGTTTTTAAGGTGTTCTTTGTAAAACCAAGTTATATCTTGTTAAGTTAGCATATCATTATGATATATTACAGGTCTTGAAGTGTTTTAAAAGTTAAGTTAGAAGGATCTATTTAGTTTGCAAACAAGTTTGAAATCATTCAAACTATGTTCTTGTTGTTAAAATTTTACAACATAAAATAAGATAGCTATATAATTATGAATCGAACAAGATTATGAACAAGGTTACTACCTCAAGTTACTTGGACAAAGTTAGTATTAGAGATAAGAAAAAATCTTGGAATCAAAGAGTGGTGGAGTTAGATCAAAAGGTTGGAAGTATACTTCTTCAAATGGGTGGTTATTTTGATATGTTCTTGAAAGAGTTTTCTTATGGTGTTTAAGGCTTGTAATTGAAGCTAAATGATGGGGAAAATGCTTGTAGATGATCAAGTATGAAGTTAGGAGTATTTTGAGAGAGAAATGAGGGTGTAGGTATGAGAAAATGGAGTGAAGAAATGGTGTTCATTCATAAAAACGTTTTTAGTTTATAAAGAAAGAAAAGGATTCCTAATTTTGTTTTCTTACTAATAATTCATGCTACTTGACAAATCCTACTTACCTCATATCTAGGGCAGTAATAATGTTGATTAGGATGTTGATTTGATGTGTATATACCAATAGTAAATACATATAGAAGCTGGGTATGATACGGGTACATATACCCTAGATATACGTATAGAAATCTTGAGGAAACGGAATGAGAATTCAAATATAGCTATATTTTGTGAATATACTTATATTGTTTTATGTATTTAAGTCCTTAAAAAGTTATTAAATACATTATATATACGATACATGTATAAGCATTATAGGTTATAAGTATATATATCAAAGAATGTTACGTATAGTTATCATTTTGAAAACTTAAGTTAGTAGTTTCAAAATATACTTATAACTCATTGTCATTAGTAAACAATGAGATGTTAAACCATCATTAGATCATGTTAAATATATATAAATACATATATATACACAAACGTATAATTATCGTATGTTATATAGTTCGTGATATCATCGGTCAAATTGAACGGTCAAACGTTGTGTAAAACTCTTTTCAAAAACACAAGTCTCAACAATTTGGATTGCTTATCATGTTGGTAAGGTTTAATTTATGTAAATATTAATCTCATAAGTATAAAACGATTGGAAAAATCCGGGTCGTTACAACACTTTTACTTTATCAGTATATTTACTGCTTTCCACTTATACTATCTTAATCTACCCCAGAAAACCCAAAACCAGCTTACTTGCTATACAGTTGACTTTAGACGCACTTAGATCCCATGTTATTGACAAATGTAAAAAATACGACCTCGGGTTATACTTATCACTTTCTCGTTATAAGAGTAGGCAAGTAATAGAATTATAGCTAGAGCCCAAGATAAATATAAATTTAAAACCATTAGTTCCTCTGGTATCCTGGATTGACGCTTTACATCCTAGCGACACCGACTTAAAATAAGCCGTCCATTTAGGCCATATCACTAGAAGAACTAAGTTTCTGGAGCTGCTGCCGGGAAATTTTCTGATTTATCAAGTAATTGTTATTTCTATCAAAATATCAGAGAATTTTAGTGTTGTATAGAAAAACTTAGAGTATTGATTGTATCCCCCATGAAAATTGAATGTTGGATAATCCCAACGCTCACTACTCTGGAAACTTACTTATACCCACTCCGAAATTGGACGTCAATAGAGCCTTCGTGCGACATCTAGACTCTTCCGATTATACCTTTTCAAAAGTTCAAGTTAACTTCAGGTGTGAATTATGTAATCGTGTTCGTTCCCTCCACAAACTCTCAAAAGAATGTGGATAAGAAATCTAATACCAATACCGAGACGATGAAATCGAAATGACATGTGATCTCAAAATATTCGTAGATGTAACACCCAGTTCCAAGCATAAAACGAGAGGTCACATTTATTATTTAATAATCAAAGTTGTAATAATAAATTATCATTATCTTTATTAACGTAAATATTATCTTTAATGTAAATAGAAATCCATAAACATAATTAAGTGTCTAAACTAATAAATAACGGTTAGGTCTCTAGTCCCATCTTCAAGTCTTGAAGATCTCAAACTCATCCCAGATTACCCTGAATACATGTCGCGGGAAAAGAAAAATGCGGTTGAGTTAATTGCTCAGTGCGCGGATGTAAACACATATAGATTGTAACATTAAAATATTTTAAAGTGTAAGAGTGAAAGGAATTAAAATAATTTTTTTATTTTCAAATTCTCCTTCGAGCACCATTACAACACTAGAATAAATAAATTAAATATAAGTTGAGTCAACGGGGGTTGAGAAATTTTATACCGGGTACACCTAAAACCAAAGTATCCAAACCGCACACCACGTGTGCCAAATAATATCACAATCGCTCACACGATGCCAAATTATTATACATATCACACAAAATACACTAGTCATGACACCAAGTGGCTCCCCTATTCGGAAGGACTGTATGGCATTACATCACACGACAGCTCTACACATATCATAATATATAACAACATAGCCTAGGATGCATCCATAGGCCTCCACAATAAATCAAAACTCTCTCCCACGGGCAATAATCACATATCATAACATAACGCCCCCCACGAGCAATAACAGAAGTGGAGACAGTGTGACAAATCACATCGCAACGGATAGTGCCAAACCTTTGTTCGACACAATGGCATGCCTGCAGTACCTCCGCGGGTAGTTGACTCGGTATACCTATCTACTGTCTACAATATCTAGGGTTTTATTCTAGCATAGTGAACATACCAACTAACACCATATTATGTCCACAATGTATATGGAGCCTAATCAAATGAATCAAGTACGCTCGTGGTGAATATATTCACAAAGTTACTTTCATATAATCATTTAATTTCACCAAAAAGCTTTCTCAAAAACCACTTTCATCAAGGTTCTCATAAATCTTGTTTCCTGCAAAAGATTTTCATAAAAATTTCCACAATAGTTGAAGTCTCACCAAGTTTCTCAAAATCATTTCCGCGCAACGTTTTTCTCAAAAGTTGCCATAAAATATCAAATCTCATATTTTAGTTTAGCTCAAAAAGAAAGAATCCGAACACACAAGCAATAATGAAAGATATAACATGATAATGAATATTGAGATAATGCTAAAATAAAGTATGAACATCCATACTAAATAAGTAGTTAAAGCCCAACCCTCAGGATTTTGATAGGATACTTTCAAAACCATCACTAAGTCTGTAAAATGAGTAAAATAAATTTATCTAATTTAGTGCAATGCTACGATTTAATTTATAATCTCTTTGAGTTTAATAGTTAACTTTGTAATTATGATATTCTATTAAATTATTTCTGGAACTTTGTAGATACTTCAAGGATTAAAAGGATAACTTATTATCTCTTATGCCATCTTGTTCATCCTACTTATGATATACAAACAAAAACTATTTACAAATTAGTAAGAGTTTAAATTAAGGGAAAATTGCCCAAAAAGGTAACATAAAAGTTACAATTTTCTAATAAAAGGTGTATAATTTTTTCTTTACCCAAAAGGGTATCAGATTCGAATTTAGTGCTTAAAAATGATTCTGATTTGAAAAAAATACCAATAAAAGTAATATCTGTCCACATGTGCTTCCACATAGACGCCACCTCATCGAATCTGATGAGGTGGTGCCACATTAGCGAACTTTTCGCCGCCACGTCATCTAATTTTTCGGCCAAAAAAATTTACGACGACTTTTTCTGGCCAAAATTCCGATTTTCCGACAACCACCTCATCGAAGAAGATGATGATGTGGTGCCACCTCATCAGATTCGATGATGTTGCATTTATGTGGAAGCACATGTAGACGAATATTGCCTTTATTGGTATTTTTTCATATCATAATTCTTTTACGCACTAAATTTAAATCACACACCTTTTTGGGCAAAGAAGAAAACGATATACCAATTATTGAGAAATATTGACTTTTATGTTACCTTTTTGGAAAATTTTCTCTTTAATTAATTACATTCTATGATATGATTTCGCAAGGAGATTAATGCGATTAATGTTTTGGTTGTCTGCATCATCGAATTGAATGTTGAATGTTGAATGTTGGATAATCCCAACGCTCACTACTCTGGAAACTTACTTATACCCACTCCGAAATTGGACGTCAATAGAGCCTTCGTGCGACATCTAGACTCTTCCGATTATACCTTTTCAAAAGTTCAAGTTAACTTCAGGTGTGAATTATGTAATCGTGTTCGTTCCCTCCACAAACTCTCAAAAGAATGTGGATAAGAAATCTAATACCAATACCGAGACGATGAAATCGAAATGACATGTGATCTCAAAATATTCGTAGATGTAACACCCAGTTCCAAGCATAAAACGAGAGGTCACATTTATTATTTAATAATCAAAGTTGTAATAATAAATTATCATTATCTTTATTAACGTAAATATTATCTTTAATGTAAATAGAAATCCATAAACATAATTAAGTGTCTAAACTAATAAATAACGGTTAGGTCTCTAGTCCCATCTTCAAGTCTTGAAGATCTCAAACTCATCCCAAATTACCCTGAATACATGTCGCGGGAAAAGAAAAATGCGGTTGAGTTAATTGCTCAGTGCGCGGATGTAAACACATATAGATTGTAACATTAAAATATTTTAAAGTGCAAGAGTGAAAGGAATTAAAATAATTTTTTTATTTTCAAATTCTCCTTCGAGCACCATTACAACACTAGAATAAATAAATTAAATATAAGTTGAGGCAACGGGGGTTGAGAAATTTTATACCGGGTACACCTAAAACCAAAGTATCCAAACCGCACACCACGTGTGCCAAATAATATCACAATCGCTCACACGATGCCAAATTATTATACATATCACACAAAATACACTAGTCATGACACCAAGTGGTTCCCCTATTCGGAAGGACTGTATGGCATTACATCACACGACAGCTCTACACATATCATAATATATAACAACATAGCCTAGTGTCACGGACTTATCTCGATAAGCTCACGTGCGGCACTTAGTCTCTACTAAGTCAGCCTTTCTCGGACCTTATAACGATTCAAGTAACCAAAAGAGAAAATATTATAGAACAAGTGGAATTGAAGAAAATACTTATATTGCTTGAGAATGCTTTACAAGAGAGAATGTTTGAGATTTGAGGTGTGGTGTGCCAAATGAGGCCACCCCTATTTATACTACTCATATCACAAAATGGATGGCTAGGATTAAATACAATGGATGGCTAAGATCTAAGAACTAGAAGCTTCATGTATCTAGATATTTCCATGGACATTCTATACCATTCCATGGAAGAACTCATGGGAAAGTTCTAGTGAACTTCCATGAGGTTCTTGGGCCTTCTTTGATTTTCACATATTGGGCCATAAACTTAGTGGGTTGGGCCATAAAATTGTTGGATTGTGACATTCTCCCCCACCTAAGCTCACGACGTCCTCGTCGTGTGATCCTCGTGATACTTCTTGATTTTGTCTGTGAACTGCCACAATAGGTCTTCGGCCTCCCAGCTTGCTTCACTATCGGGTAAGTTACGCCACTTAACTAGGTATTCTCTATAGCTCGGCACACCTCGTCTTCGTACCGTTCGATGTAACAAGATATCTTCCACCTCACGATCAAACGAAGTCGCAACTGCCATTGGTGCTCGTTTGGAAACTCCTCGTTCTGGTTCTTCCTCGTCCCCATGATAAGGTTTTAGAAAACTTACGTGGAAGACTGGATGAATCTTTAACTTGGGCGGTAGTTGGACTCGATAAGATACGTTCCCAACACGTCCAATTACTGGGAATGGGCCTTTATATCTCCGGATCAATCCTTTGTGCACTTTCCTAAATGTTTTGAATTGTTGAGGTAAAAGCTTCACCATCACTTGGTCCCCAACTTTGAACTCAACATGTCGCCTTTTCTCATCCGCCCATTTCTTCATTTTCTTGGCCGCCTTATCTAGTGATGCTCGGGCCAAGTCGGCTTGTTCGTGCCACTCCTTCATCGTTCTATAAGCGGCTGGGCTGCTTCCATCATATGAAGCGGCCAAAGCATTTGGGGTCAAAGGTTGGCGTCCTGTCACCAACTCAAAAGGACTCTTCCCCGTGGACTCACTCCTTTGCATGTTATAAGAGAACTGAGCAATATCAAGGAGCTTAGCCCAATCATGTTGATTTGCACTTACATAGTGTCGAAGATAGAGCTCCAATAGTGCATTCACCCTTTCTGTTTGTCCGTCCGTTTGGGGATGAAAACTCGTGGAGAAATTCAAGTCCGTCCCCATGATCTTGAACAACTCTGTCCAAAAACGCCCTGTGAACCTCGGATCTCGATCACTTACTATCACATGTGGTATCCCCCAATACTTCACCACATTCTTGAAAAATAGTTTTGCGGTTTCATCCGCGGTAACTTCGGATGATGCGGCTATGAAGGTACCATACTTAGAAAACCGGTCTACCACGACTATAATACTCCCACACCCTTCCGACTTGGGTAAGCAAGTAATGAAGTCCATGGAAACACTCTCCCATGGTCCTTTCGGTGTAGGTAGTGGCTGTAATAGTCCTCTTGGTTGGCGTTGCTCTATCTTGTCTTGTTGGCATATTAGGCATGTCCGCACGTACGTCTCTACGTCGTCTTCCATCCTTGGCCAATAATAAGTGCCTTCTACTAATGCCAGTGTCCTCTTGATACCTGGATGACCAGCCCACTTTGAATCATGACACTCCTTCAAGATTGTCCGTCTAAGATCACCCCACCTAGGCACATATAACCGGTCTCCTTTGGTGAATAATAGATCACCCTTGAGCCAAAACCTTCGCGTTTTCCCATCTCGAGCCAATCCAACAAGGTTTTTGGCTATAGAATCATGCTCTAATCCCTCCTTTATACGATCTTGAAGGAAGAATTGTGGTTTTGTGATCGCTGCAAACTCCGCCTTACGACTTAGGGCATCAGCTACCACATTGGCTTTCCCAGGCTTATACTCCAACACATAGTCAAATTCAGCTAAGAAGTCTTGCCAACGAGCTTGTTTGGGACTCAACTTCTTTTGGGTTTGAAAATAACTCGTTGCCACATTATCCGTCTTGATCACGAACCTTGATCCCAAAAGATAATGCCTCCATGTCCTCAAACAATGAATAATCGCTGTCATCTCTTTCTCTTGCACAGTGTACTTCCTTTCCGCCTCGTTAAGTTTTCGACTTTCGAACGCGATTGGGTGACCTTCTTGCATTAGAACTCCTCCAATAGCAAAGTCTGATGCGTCTGTGTGTAACTCGAACGGAATGGTCACATCCGGAAGTCTCAACACCGGTTCTTCCATGACAGCTCCTTTTAACTCCTCGAATGCTGCTTGACATTTCTCATCCCACAACCAAGCTTTATTCTTCTTTAACAATTCTGTCAATGGAGCTGCTTTCGCCGAGTATCCCTTGATAAAACGACGATAGTAGTTTACTAAACCAAGGAAAGATCGTAAATCAGTCACCTTCGTTGGTGCCTCCCACTCTTGAATTGCCTTGACCTTAGCCCCATCCATGAGTAACTTCCCATTTTTAATTCTATGTCCAAGAAAATCCACCTCCTCTAATCCGAATGAACATTTCTCTAGCTTCACATACAACTCGTTGTCCCTTAGTACTTGAAATACTTGCTTCAAGTGCCTCACATGATCTTCCATGGTGTCGCTATACACGACTATGTCATCCAAGTACACCACGACAAACTTGTCGAGGAACGGGTGGAATAATTTGTTCATCAAAGTACAAAATGTGGCAGGGGCATTGGTTAAACCAAAGGGCATGACTAGAAATTCATAAGCGCCATACCTCGTCACGCATGTGGTCTTAGCCTCATCTCCTTCGGCAATTCGGACTTGATAATATCCCGATCTCAAGTCTAACTTGGAGAAGTATCTCGCCTTCCCAAGTTGATCGAACAAATCAGCAATAAGTGGGATTGGGTATTTTTTCTTGATAGTTACCTTGTTGAGTGCCCGGTAATCTATACACATCCGCAAGGACCCATCCTTCTTTCTTTGAAATAGCACCGGAGCACCATACGGGGATTTTGACGGTCGGATGTATCCCGCATCCAGCAACTCCTTGAGTTGTCTTCGCAACTCCTCCAACTCGGGTGGTGGCATTCGGTATGGGGCTTTGGAAGGTGGTTTTGATCCCGGCTCCAACTCGATCGCATGGTCAACCTCCCTCCTAGGTGGTAACTTCTTTGGTAACTCCTTGGGCATGACATCCTTGAACTCATCGAGGACCTTCTCAATTTCCTTGGGTACCTCTAGTTTTCCCTTATCTTCGACCGTCTCTTGCTTTGCTACCGCTAAATAGCATGTCTCATTCTTGTTGTACCCCTTCTTGAATTGCATGGCCGAAAGTGACTTGGATGCACTCTTGCTTCCACGTTCGGTTGACACCATACAAGTCTTCTCACCATCCAAGATACACAGTGAATTAGCAAACGACATAGGGAAACCGCGTACCTTATCTAGGAACTCCATCCCAAGTACTAACTTGAAGTCGTCCATAGGCACGACTGAGAGATCAATCATTCCTTCCCATTCTCCAATATTCACATATACGTCTTTAGCCACCCCACTAATCGGTCTGGCACTCGTGTTCACCGTCTTCATCATGCCACTCTCTTTTGTTTCCTTAAGTCCTAGCCTTTTGGCTTCATCGGTGGAGATAAAGTTATGAGTTGCTCCCGTATCCACCAAAGCTCGTACCCGATCTCCACAAATGTTAATATCTACGAATTGGAGTCCTTTAGCCACTACCTTGGGTATCTCCGTCTTGGCCTTGATTGCGTTGAGGATATGCATTGATCCTATGCACCGCTCCTCATCCTGACAACCCGCCTTTTGAGCTTCCATAGCATGAAGGCTAGCTTTCTTCGGACAATCTCGGGCTCTATGAGGTCCATCGCATATGAAACATCCATCATTCTTGTAAGAAGTTTTTATGCTCTTGTTATTCCCGGTTGGTGGCTTACGTGTATTATTATTCCTTGATTGGGCGGGCTTATCTCCCCCACCTTTCTCATGGCTCACCTTCTTATCTTTTGACTTGAACGAATCTTTCCTATTAGCATGGTCGACTAGTGCCTCCGCTTGAGCAATTGCGGTGGCAAGGTCTTGGACTCCTCGTCTCTCCAACTCCGTTTTAGCCCAAGGTTGCAAACCATCGAGAAAATAGAAGAGGAGAATATCATCGGGAATATCTGGGACCTCCAGGCTAAGGTTCGTGAATTCTTTAATATACTCCCGAATCGTCCCGAAATGATGTAATTTACGTAGACGACTCATCGCATCCTTTTGAGCATTCTTGGGGTAGAATTGATTCTTAAGTTCAGTAAGGAAATCATCCCAAGTATCAATAGTAACCGTACCTTTCTCGATATCTCCATATCGACGACGCCACCATAACGCTGCGGTATCCTTCAGGTAACGGGTTGCCGTCTTGATCTTCATTGCATCATCCACTATGTTGACTCCCTCCAAGTATTGTTCCATCTCCCATATAAAATCATCAACCGCTCGGGCTTCCCGCTTCCCCACGAACGGTGACGGCTTGGGAACGTCCACCTTCGGATCATTGCATCCAGTGTTGCTACCCCCACTAGCCATGAATCTCAAACAAGAGTTCATGTTGGTTTGTAAATCCACGAGGCGTTGGTGAATAGTGGAGACCTCCCCCTCCATTTCGCCTCGCAACTTCGTAATCTCACCCATGAGCATACCCCTTAAGTCATGGATCTCACGTCGCATATCAACGTCTAGCACGTTGATTGCACTCTTGCAATCATCTTTCAGTTCGTCAAAGTCCCCGTCCAAACCATCCAAACGTTGGTGGACGTCTTCGACCTTTGCTTTCACGTCGTCCATGGATGTCTCTACATCCATGATCCTCTTATCCAAGTTTGCGACAAAGTCTTTGGACGTACCTCGGTTCTTCTTGGCTCCTTGACGAGTCTCTACCCGACCACGAGTCTCATCACCCATCACACCACTTGTTGCGCTCACATTCTTCTCGGTCTCGGTTGCCATCTCCTTGAATCGACCTTGCTCTGATACCAAATGTCACGGACTTATCTCGATAAGCTCACGTGCGGCACTTAGTCTCTACTAAGTCAGCCTTTCTCGGACCTTATAACGATTCAAGTAACCAAAAGAGAAAATATTATAGAACAAGTGGAATTGAAGAAAATACTTATATTGCTTGAGAATGCTTTACAAGAGAGAATGTTTGAGATTTGAGGTGTGGTGTGCCAAATGAGGCCACCCCTATTTATACTACTCATATCACAAAATGGATGGCTAGGATTAAATACAATGGATGGCTAAGATCTAAGAACTAGAAGCTTCATGTATCTAGATATTTCCATGGACATTCTATACCATTCCATGGAAGAACTCATGGGAAAGTTCTAGTGAACTTCCATGAGGTTCTTGGGCCTTCTTTGATTTTCACATATTGGGCCATAAACTTAGTGGGTTGGGCCATAAAATTGTTGGATTGTGACACTAGGATGCATCCATAGGCCTCCACAATAAATCAAAACTCTCTCCCACGGGCAATAATCACATATCATAACATAACGCCCCCCACGAGCAATAACAGAAGTGGAGACAGTGTGACAAATCACATCGCAACGGATAGTGCCAAACCTTTGTTCGACACAATGGCATGCCTGCGGTACCTCCGCGGGTAGTTGACTCGGTATACCTATCTACTGTCTACAATATCTAGGGTTTTATTCTATCATAGTGAACATACCAACTAACAACATATTATGTCCACCATGTATATGGAGCCTAATCAAATGAATCAAGTACGCTCGTGGTGAATATATTCACAAAGTTACTTTCATATAATCATTTAATTTCACCAAAAAGCTTTCTCAAAAACCACTTTCATCAAGGTTCTCATAAATCTTGTTTCCTGCAAAAGATTTTCATAAAAATTTCCACAATAGTTGAAGTCTCACCAAGTTTCTCAAAATCATTTCCGCGCAACGTTTTTCTCAAAAGTTGCCATAAAATATCAAATCTCATATTTTAGTTTAGCTCAAAAAGAAAGAATCCGAACACACAAGCAATAATGAAAGATATAACATGATAATGAATATTGAGATAATGCTAAAATAAAGTATGAACATCCATACTAAATAAGTAGTTAAAGCCCAACCCTCAGGATTTTGATAGGATACTTTCAAAACCATCACTAAGTCTGTAAAATGAGTAAAATAAATTTATCTAATTTAGTTCAATGCACGATTTAATTTATAATCTCTTTGAGTTTAATAGTTAACTTTGTAATTATGATATTCTATTAAATTATTTCTGGAACTTTGTAGATACTTCAAGGATTAAAAGGATAACTTATTAATATCTCTTATGCCATCTTGTTCATCCTACTTATGATATACAAACAAAAACTGTTTACAAATTACTAAGAGTTTTAATTAAGGGAAAATTGCCCAAAAAAGTAACATAAAAGTTACAATTTTCTAATAAAAGGTGTATCATTTTTTCTTTACCCAAAAGGGTGTCTGATTATAATTTAGTGCTTAAAAATGATTCTGATTTGAAAAAAATACCAATAAAAGTAATATCTGTCCACATGTGATTCCACATAGACGCCACCTCATCGAATCTGATGAGGTGGTGCCACATTAACGAACTTTTCGCCGCCACGTCATCTAATTTTTCGGCCAAAAAATTTTACGATGACTTTTTCTGGCCAAAATTCCGATTTTCCGACAACCACCTCATCGAAGAAAATGATGATGTGGTGCCACCTCATCAGATTCGATGATGTTGCATTTATGTGGAAGCACATGTAGACGAATATTGCCTTTATTGGTATTTTTTCATATCATAATCCTTTTACGCACTAAATTTAAATCACACACCTTTTTGGGCAAAGAAGAAAACGATATACCAATTATTGAGAAATATTGACTTTTATGTTACCTTTTTGGAAAATTTTCTCTTTAATTAATTACATTCTATGATATGATTTCGCAAGGAGATTAATGCGATTAATGTTTTGGTTGTCTGCATGTATGTACGTATGTTTATGTATGTATGTATGTAGGTTTTGTAATGTAGGTGTGATGTAGGTTCGCATGTTTTTGTATGTTAGTTGTTTTTGTATGTTTTGTTAATAGGTTTATCTATGACTTGGTATGTATAAACGTATACAGATGTAGGTATGTATGTTTTTTTCATGTATGTATATGCTTATGTATGTATGTATGTATGTATGTATGTATGTATGTATGTATGTATGTATGTATGTATGAATGTATATAAGTATTTATATATATATATGTAATATGTATATACGTATGTATGTATGCTTGTGTAGGTGTGTATGTTATGCATGTATGGTTGTACGTATGTATGTATGTATGTATGTACGTAGGTATGTCTCATGTATGTACGTATGTATGTTTTGCATATGGATGTATGTAGGTATGTATATAGGTTTATGTATGTGTGGATGTAGGTATGTTCGTATGTTCGTATGTATGCATGTATGTATGTTTAGGTGCTTTGCATCGTTTGGTGCATCTTGGGACCATTATGGCTAAGGACGATCTTCCTAGCTCTTGAGCTTGGTTGGTTTCTTTTAGTTGTGTGGTTTCGGGGGTGTCTACCGTAAAGGTGCATGAGTGGTTTTTGGTTTGTTACGGGTGGTTGGCTCTTTGCTTGCGTAACAACTTCCACCTGGCATGCCTCTCGAGTTGGTGTCCACAAGGTCCTTTGGCTCTATTTATTGAGGCAACAACAAGCGTCGATTCAGTGGTGACTTGACTGCCGCTTAGAGCCTAAATTGATTTTCAGGCAGGCTTTAAAACCAATGAAAATTTGATTCTACCATTTTCATGGTGTCTCTCTCTATTTTTTTTTTTTTTAGTATTAATTTTTACTATTTGTTTATTTTTATATATTTTTTGGCCGAAAGTTCTCACGGAAGCATTCTCTTTACCCATGAGTAGAGAGGGGGGTGAATTTCTTTTCATGTGGGTGGAGAATTCCTTTTCTCGACTCGTGGTTAAAGAAACGACTTCTCTTATATTGTATGGTAGAGGAAGGATTGTCTACATCTTACCTCATGTTTATACACTTTCCGGCGAGCCTTATCTAAGCGATAGAGTTAGGTAGCCCTAATAAGGAAGGTATAAAAATCGGGTGAATGTAAAGGATTACTCTCTTCGTTGGCGGTTCCCCTAAGGTAGCAAGACGTGGCGTGCTATACGCCACCGAGAGAGAATGTATAATAAATGTGCGTGACACTAGTGAGTTAAATGTAGAAGAGTTTGCACTCGTGTTGGCAATTCCCCTAAGATAGCAAGTTGAGACTTGCTTTACGCCACCAAGGTATGAAGTAACTCATAGCGAGTTGTATATGTTATGACTTTTGAGTATATATTGTATATGTCCTCCTTTTCCAGAGCTTTATGGCCCTCTATTTAAAGAGAGGGTGGATCCTTAAGTATTAAGGAAATGTTCCCAAGGTATCAACTCCCGAGGTACTGTAGCATCAGCTCCTGAGGTAGAGTAGCATCAGTTCCCGAGGTACTGTAGCATCAGTTCCCGAGGTACTGTAGCATCAATTCCCAAGATATCAAAGATGCTCCGTAATCAGTTCCTAATGCTCTGTAAAGAGAGCCTTGACTTTCTAAAAATGTCCATTATACTTTAGGAAAGCAATAATGTTCCTTTCCTTTGCACCATTAGTTTGACTGAGGTTATCTTCGTTCACTTGCTTCGTTGATGGACATAGCTTCGTTGAAGGACTTAGCTTCGTTATTGGACTTAGCTTCGTTGAAGGACTTAGCTTCGTTGATGGACTTAGCTTCGTTGAAGGACTTAGCTTTGTTGATGGAGTTAGCTTCGTTGATGGACTTAGCTTCGTAATTGTCATGTTCAGCAAAGGTAAATGTCTCGGAGGTAGGGTACACTATCAAGCCCCCCAGTTTAATTTTATGAACTGAATGCCCAAGTGAGCTTCGTGAAGTTAAACTTTTCAAATAGGTTAAGTCTTCATTAATTGTTGAACATGTGATTCCCTTCAAATGGGAACTCTTATTTTTCATGGTGGTAATTTTGTACCCCTTGTTTCAGAGATTACGAAGAGATTTCTTATTTTCGAAGTGCTTCCCTGTTATGGTTGCCAGAGGTTTTGCTTTGGTCTACTTGATGAACTAGTCGTCGGCTATGAGCAAGAATCTGATATTTCTTGGGGTGTCGGGTAGTGGTTCTACTATGTTGATTCCCTGTTTCATGAATGGCCACACAGATATCACAGAAAATCTCTTGCTTGGGTTATTTTTTGGACGTTTGAATGAATTTGGCAGGATCCCACATTCTAGGTATTCCCTTTTGTGTCATCCATGCTTTTTCGTCTTCTTGGACCAAATTTTTCACTTCTTTCTCGAATATTGATTTTTCCTTGAGTACTTCTACTAATATCATTTTGCTAAGTGTTCGAACGTGAACGAAGCAAGTTTACTCAGTGCATCAGCCTTTTTATTTTGATTTCATCTTACTTGTTTGATAGCGAATTTGTTGAAACTTTCTATCAATTCTCGTGTTTTTGAGAGGTACTGCTGGATGGATGGTTGTATCGCCTCGAATGTGCCCATTACTTGGTTTGCTTGGATCCCTTTCTGAGTGATGTTGTAGTCTAAGAACTTTCCTTCCTCGACTCCGAGGGAACACTTTTTTGGATTTGAGCTTCATGTTAATAGATCAAAGTGTATCAAAGGTTTCTTGTATATCTCCCAACAAATTTTGATGACCATATCGTTAACGTAGTCTTCAAGCTAACTACCCAATTGTTTATGAAACCTTTTATCCATTAATCTCTGGTACGTTGCTTCTGCAATTTTTAGTCCGAATAGCATTTTCTGGTAACAACGAATCCCTTTACTTGTGAAGAATGATGTACTTTCCTTCAAGTAGGAATCCTTAGTTCTCACAAGGGTACTTTTGTGTCCCTTGTTACGAGGAGATTACTTCGTAATATTTTATTTTAGGATTCCCTTCAAATGGGAATCCTTATTTCATACAAGGGTACTTTTATATCTTTTGTTTTAAAGATTACGAAGAGATTTTCTTCGTAATCTTTTAGCTTGGGATTCCCTTCGAATCGGAATCCTTATTTCATATAAGGGTACTTTTGTATCCCTTGTTTTAGAGATTACGAAGAGATTTTCTTCGTAATATTTTAGCTTGGGATTCCCTTCAAATGGGAATCCTTGGTTTCTTGCAAGGATTTTTATATCTCTTGGTTTAGAAACATTTTTGTTAGAAGATTTGACAGGTAGTGGTTTGACGGTATCTGCGGCGCAACAATGATACTCTTTCGTGAAATTACCGAGGTGTCTTTCTGATCATCTGTTCGTTGTGTCATTAAATTGGGGGTATTAATCGTGTTTTCGATTTTCATAGCTTCTTTATCATTTACTTCGTTAACGTTAATCCTCCTTCTGTTTTGTTCCTATCTGCCTTGATGATTTTCTGTTTAAAAGAATCTGCAATAGTCCAATCATGACTTTATCATATCTCCATGCCATCTTATTTAAGTTTGGAATGGCACAAATGTGGGGACGAGTATAACGACCCTCATTTTTCCATTCTATATTTTTCAATATTAAATGCCCAAACAATATAATTAAAACTTAATGATCAAACTTTAATCAACAATTGTTAAGTATTAAGAATTATAAAACATATTAATTAACTTTGTGCAATAATTGACAAGTTAATAAAAGATGGAAATAATAAGCTAATTAACTTCCTTGAACAAAATGTAAAACTCTAAAATTTGTAGCCTTTAAACATTTAAACTTGAACATACAAGGAGCCATTTAAACCAAACAAATGTACAAGGTCTAAAATGAAAAATTTCCACCACTTTTCTCTTAACCCTAGCCGTGGCCTAGGGAGGGCAAAAAGACCATTTTTCCCTTGCAAAAATCGGCCAAGATCACCACCACCTTAAACCCTAACTTGTTCCCTAAGCACTCCTAACTAAACCCTAATTCTAGATCCTTCTTACCTCAAGTATAAAAGGAGAGGAATGCTAACCATTTTTCTCATCCCATTCTCATAATCTCCTAAGCAAATCACAAAGCAATCTCCCTCTCTCCCTCTCTTTTGGCTCACGGCCAAAAACACCACCACCACCATTCGGTTTTTAACAAAACCGAATACCACCATCACCACTTCAAAGTTTTGGTTATTTGCTTCTTGATTCCGGGTAATCTTCAAGTGATCTTCAACGTGTTCTTCGTGATCTTCAAAGTGTTCTTGAGTATTCGAGTGCTTGGATCTTCATCTTCAAGTTTTCTTCTTTTTCTTTTTATTAATCTTCATCATACATCATCAAGGTATAACCCTAGATCCAAATCTTTTAAATTCTATCTTTCGACTCATGTTTATATTCATAATCATATTCATTCTTGATTCTTAACATTAATATTGTTCATGTAAAAAAATTATATATACGCATATACATATACACGACTTAAAAAAAGAAATTTTGTTGAATCTTAAAAACCCTAAAGTTTTATCAAAGTTTATGTTAACGTTTAAAATGGTAACAGATATATATACATAATATATATACATATACGACTCATATATATATATATACAAAAAAAATTGTTATATATATATATATATATACATATATATATATATGGATATATTTAAAAAATATATATATAGACTATATATATACATATATACACGATACATATACATATATACATATTAAATACTTAAACCCTAATTAACCTAACCCTAATTTATTTGTTGAAGCATTTTATGTAAGTTCCTAGACATCTAACCTACGTCCATTGCAGGTACTTCAGTTTATGGGATACCATGATCGTTCGTTATTATCCTATCTGTGTTTGTATGTTGTTACAGGTACTGCAAGAACGCGATATGGATGTTTGACTATGTTAGACTTAGTCAGACGTGCGAGTGAAGTCTCACTCGTACGGCTGACAGGCTCATACGCACGGTTGATGCTGAGCTAAGTCACAATTATAACCTAAATGAGATGACACGAGTGAGTGATCACCCGTACGGCTGATGAAGCCAACTCGTACGTGTGATGGATGACGCATACGGGTGAGTCAACAGAAGAGGTATATAAGTGTTATGTTCTTCATTTTAGGTTAAGCCTCTCTCACACACACCACTCAGATCTGGTAAACCCTAATCCGATTCTCTCTCAAACCAAATCACTCCTGGTATTGAATAATAGCTCTAGGCATTAATCTAATCACACCCTTGTTGTGGTTTGACTAATTTAATCCCAACAAGCTCCTCATATTCACTAGTTATGGTTTGATTCACAAATTCCACCTTTGTGTGAATTAAACCTGTTGATTTCGAAGTTCCTAGTCATGTTTCATCATTGGTATCAGAGCGTTGGTTGTGATTTCAACATCATCGAGTGATTTTTGGTGATTAATGAGTTTATTATTTGGGTTTTTGAGGTAAAAGTGATTTTAATCAAAAAGGAATCATTTTTATGTGTGTAATTGTTTTTAGAGAGTGTGTTTATGTTAGTTTAGTGCTAATCCAGCTTTTGGACGAAGAAATTGAGGATTAGTATCAATTCCTAGGGTTTTTGGGAGATTTGAGCTGAACAGCAGTTCACACGAGTGGCTCAATTTTTTTGATCACACGCGCGGTTGACCACACGGTTGACTGTCACTCGTGAACTCACATGTACGGGTTAGCATAACCCTTTTTAGGTTAAGTAACTACATTTTGATCACGCGAGTGATCACGCGGTTGACAGTGACACGTACGAGTAATCACACGGGTGATTTTCACTCGCACGTTTAAGACTTTGTGACTGGTTCTTTTGGTTAAGTTGTGACACGTACGATTGAGTAGTGACACGTACGCTTGAGAATGTGACACGTACGGTTGATACTATCACACGTACGATTGATATCATGAACCGCACGGTTTACCTTTTGTAAAGTTTTCAAGATGTTTAATTCAAATGACTATGCGTTGGCTGCACCGTTAGTTCGGAGCATTACGAATATGACTCAACGATTACTTCTTGCTGAGAGTGAATCTGGAAGTGGTACGAAATATCCGAGGTTAATGAATATGGATAATTATTCTACTTGGAATTTGAGATTTAAGATATGGTCTGATGGTCAGGATACAAAACTTTGGAAGTATATTGAAACCGAATTTCAATGGCCACGTTCACCGGTGACAAATGAACTGTATACGTTACATAATATGCCTTCGGAAGAACGTGATGAGTATAAATTGGAAAAGAAGATGTACTGTAACTTGACAAGTGCTCTTGATGGTCCGATTTTCCATCAATTTCTGTGTCATGATAACTCATTCAAGATATGGGAGGCACTTCGTACCTTCAATGAAAGGAATTCATCTTACAGAACAAGAAAAGGGTTAGAACTGAAAGCTGAGTTTGATCATTTTCACTGGCAAGTTGGAGAGTCTATTACGGAATTGGTTGAAAGATATCGTCATTTGCTGGCTGAAATACACAAGCATGATGTAACCATTGAAGAGAAAGACAAAGTAACATGTCTAGCTGGAGCATTACCGTTAGAATGGACTGGTTTCATATTAACTATGAAGACCAGTGGAGAATTAGCTACTGCTACAGTGAACTCGTTTATTGCAAGACTTCAGGAAGAAGAACTAGAGTTGTTAAACAAAGTTAAGAGGTCTAAACAAGTTCAAGACAAGAAAATGTATTGTCCAAATGGTTATACACCACCTAAGTCGGCTCATGCACCATTTCAAACAACTTTTACTACGAACAATCAGAATATGTATGGTTTGAATGTAAGCAGTGCACCTATTCAACAAACTTCGTATTCACCACAAGCTTCACCATGTTCTCTCAATACTCAGTCACAGCCTACTACCAATACTACAGAGTCATCTACACCGACTTCATCAGATGTTCTTTCTGCTCTTAATATCGAGAACTTGTGGAAAGCTGGAAAAGAAAAGATTAGTGAAGATATAGCTTTGTTGTCAAGCCTTGTTAATTTTTATGATAGTTATCTTGATGGTTGTGTGGGTAACATTCATCTAACAACAGAAGATTATCATCAGCTTGATAAAGATGAAGCAGAAAAGATGGATATTATGTGGGGTATGGCAAATCTTGTGAGACGAGCTAGAGATTACGAAGAGCGAATTGGAAAACCAATCAGTCTGACCAAAGATACAAAACTGGGTTTTGATATGAATTATGTTACTTGTTACAACTGTGGAGAATTAGGTCATTTTTCAAGACAGTGCACAAAACAGAAGAAGCAGGGTAATCGTAATCCGTTCAAGAATCAGAACTACAGTTCTCAGAGTCAATCTACAAAGTGTGAGATTTACTTTACTGATAAAGTAAATGAAGCTGATACAGCTGAGGGTCCGAACAAAGCTTTAGTTGTCATTCATAGAGACGATGATGATTGGTCTATCAAATTGAACGTTGATGATCAACAACCTAAAGCTAACATGGCCAAGATTTCTGAAGAAAAAGAAGAATGTGTTACCGGTCAAAGTATAATTGAGAAGCTGACTACTCGTGCTGAAAGAGTTGAAAAGTTATCATGAATCATTCGAAAAGAGAAGATTCAAAAGATGGTTAATGATAAATTCAAGAAGGTGCGTGATTCAGTTCCTCGTACACCTGAATCTGGAAGTATTTCACCAACATCGTCAGAGGACTACTACTTCAACAGTTGGAAGAATAACTATGGTGATACCTATGTGTTTGAAGAAGGTCTAGAGGCTAATCAGAGTGAAGAGACTTTGGTTGATTCTGATACGGAACTAGACAAATGGGGTAAAATGTTTGCTGCTGAATTGGAAATGTTAGTTCTTATGGGTGAAGGTTCAGATTTTGAGAGTGTAAGTTCAGATGTTGATGATTCGGACAAGACGTCAGAATCAGAGGCCGAAGATAATGCTGATCATACTGGAGTAGATCAATCTGAGTTTGAAGCATTGAACAAGCAAACAGTAGATTTACTGAAGATGTGCTTATCAGAAAGTGATCTTGAAAAGGTTTCCGGTTTGACAAGAGCTAAGGATATTTGGGACAGACTTGAGGAGATTCATTTGGGTAAAGATGCTGATACATCAGAGTTTCTTACAGACTCGTCTGAATCAGAAGATGAGCTCGATGATGGGAAGAAGACAGATTTCTTTGCATTTATGGCTGAGACTTCCTCATCAAATAACGCTCAACAGGTATCTTCTGATCCATCTACTATTATTGAATGTGTTAAATGTGCTGAATCTAAGGTAACAATAGATAATTTAACAAAGGCATATGCGGAGATGAAAGAAAAATGGCATGCTGACCATGTGACCACTAAGGTTGAAAATGAATTGAAAGAGCAAATCAAAGTTTATAAAAAACAACTTCACGATCTTAAATGTCATAACTTTGACATAAATCAAGCTTTAATTAAACGTGTTGACATAATTAATGAACTAAAGAAAGAAAATGAATGCGTTAAAGCTGATTTAGAGGCAATTTCAATCAAATGAAATGTTGGGCAAGTGCGTCACAATGGAATGCATTAATGGTGGAACTTAATGACACCAAGCGAAAGGGTATTGGATATAGTTTTGCATCTCCTCCTTTTCAGAACACATTTATTAATGCTAACGTAGTTGATGGTCGACTAGAAGATTGTATCCCTCCTAGTTATGAAGATTATGTTGAAAAGAATAAAAAATGTAGTTCAACTAAGAATACAACTTCTGATGATACTGCTGAAGGTGCTCTAGATCATGAGGAAGATAGAAAAACTGGGTTAGGAGATAACTCTAAGTCAAATAGAGTTAGAACACTGAAAGGTCCTGTTAAAATCTTGAGAAATCCTAGATTTTCTAATAGACCGGTTCCTCCTGTTACACCGACACCTGTTCCAAGAAATAAAACAAATGATTCTCCTGTGTTAGTAAGAACACAAGATCTGTCATCTTCAAATTCTAATAACTTGTATGACTTTAGAGGACATAGGGAGTTTCGTCAATGTTTTAGTTGTGCTATTTTTAGACACATTGTTGCTAATTTTCCTAAAAGATATAGATCACCAAGACAGAAGATTGACCTCACATATGATGATCTCAAATCATCGTATGCTCATAAAACAGGTTCACCTGTTAATGATGAAGTTCATGTTAAAAATCATACGACAAAGGTTGTCTATGGAGAGTATAAGAGAAAGAACGTCAATAGGTCAATTTCTCCTGTGAAGATTAAGGTTCCTAAACAGAATACTGAGGCAAGAGTTGCCAAATCAAGTGATCACAGTAGAGTTTTTTAGTCAAAGGCACGATCACCTTCGCAAAAAGTTAGTCGTCGAAAATATTTTTCTCGTACCAGACCACGAGCTAATCGCTCCGAAGATGAGCAAAATGTGAAAAACCATAAGAGCAATTTTGCTACTTCTAAACTGTCTAAGTTTACGGTTTCTAATGATGAGATTCCACCGGACTCAAACGGGAAATGGATGGAAGTTCAAGCTATGGGTGTTAATGGACAACCAACTGCCGTCCGGGCGTGGGTTCCCATTATCAATTAATTTTCTTAATGTGATATGCAGGGAACCATGGTACCTGCAAACAACACCTGGATAGTAGATAGCGGTGCTTCGAGACATATGACTGGACAGCTATATCTTCTTTCGGATGTACACCCAATTAAGGGAGGTTATGTTGCATTTGCCGGAGATAAAGGAGGTCACATTTCAGCTCAAGGTTTATTGAAGAATGAAAAAGTTAGTTTCGAAAAGTGAACTATTGTCAAGAGCTTGCAAACAATTTGTTGTCAGTTTCACAAATCTGTGAGAAATCTTTCAAAGTAGCGTTTGATGACGAATTCAGCTACATTTTGAAGCCAGAGTTTGTGATTTCTGCTGAAATGATTTTGATGAAGGCTCCTAGACAAGCTGATTTATATATGCTAGATATGAATGTTGCTACTTCAACTGCTGAACATCATCAAGCTTTTATTTCCAAAGCTACTGAACAAGATTCTATTACTATTAGAAATGAATGGCATTGTTGATCGAGACAAAGTGATTTCGGATGCTGATTGTGAGGGTTAATCAAAATTTTAGACTTTACATGTAGGATGCATGACATATAGATTTTAGTTTTTAATCTGCACTGCATATTTTTGCTTTCTGTCAGCATTTCCTTGAATACATGCTAGTCTGTAGTTATTTTCTGTTTCTTTTGTTAAAATGCTAAAAGACAAAAAGATTTTATGTTTTAGTATTTTAGGGGGAGTATGTGCTTAAACAGATAATCCTAAACTTAAAATCTACCCCCAACTGTCTCTAACGATTATCAATTATGATAAGAGATACCCTCAACCGACTGTTAAGTTCCTCAACAATTACCATTAGATACGATTTCGGAGATAATTAGGTGACTACCTTCAAACGCAACAGATCGTTCAAAAAGATTTTATGTTTTAGTATTTTAGGGGGAGTATGTGCTTCAACAGAAAATTCCTAAAAAGTGTAACATGCCTTACCAGAAAACCCTAAAAAGTTGAAAAATCCGAAAATGAGCTTGTTTTGATTAATATGTTGGACGTGAAGAAATTACTGTACTGAGAATTGATATATTTGATTAGTAATGACTGATTTGAACGTTTATGTTTATCTATTGTGTGATGTACTGATAGATGTGACTTATGAATTCTTGGAATTAGACAATCATAATAAGAATAACGATAATCTGAGATTCAGAAGTCATGAACGATCTGTTGCGTTTGAAGGTAGTCACCTAATTATTTTCGAAATTGTATCTAATGATAATTGTTGAGGAACTCAACAGTCGGTTGAGGGTATCCCCTATCATAATTGATAATCGTTAGAGAAAGTTGGGGGTGGATTTTAAGTTGAGGATTATCTGTTTGGCTGGTGCATACTACATTGTCACGGGCCTAAGACTTTATAATCGAAACTAAACCCCGAAAATATCAGAGAAAATTAGTTTATGTCGAAAGTAAGTGTCCCTTCTCGCTTAAGGTTAAAAAGTATAATTCCTTATTGCGGACCGTTCAAGCATTTAAGGGAGAACACCTTTGAGTGATCTGAGCACTCAATAAAGAAACATGAGTACATGCATAAAAATGGAAAATTCATTCATGATGGCGTTCAAAATCAATATATCAAAAAACTGTGATATGCTGAAAAAGGAATATCAAAAGAAAATCAAAGTCAAAGATAATTAGTGTATCAAGATGGCAAAGTCCTGAAAGTATGAAGAATGCTGATTCATGATGTGCTCATAAAGAACTCAGATCATTCTTAGTGTGATGCCCCCGCACAGCTTGAATTGTTTAATCACGACGTTCACACTGAACTATCAAGATTCTTGTCGTCTGCAATATAGAGTTATACCTATTAAGACCGTAAGTTAGAAAGGTACTTATCTAGATATATTCTAATTAAATATATATATATGAAAGTTTAACTTTCGATTCTATTTTCCATGTCAACTTGAACCTAATGAAGTTAAGGGCCTTGAGATTTATTTCGTGTGATGACTGGTCATTAGGCAAGTCGGCTTTAACTGTAGACCAATCCCCGCGGTAAATAATGCACCTATTCGGATAATCCAATATATTCTAAAATCTATTGTTTCAACTAGATTGAATATTATTAATACACTGATAGTAGCCAAAGGCTGACAGGGTTATTCAGAATGCCGTGAGAACCATCCTGTTCAATTTGAATGAAATACATGGAAAGAGATAACGGAAAGCTACGTGTAATGAATTGACAACCTAATAAAAATGCACAATCATAAGTGATGGAAGAATCAAGGATTAATGAACTTAGCGTGATCTCAAAAATCATTGCTTTATAGTGTTCAAGTAATTAATGCCAAAATGATTGTCAAAGTGTCCGGAATGAATATGTTCATGTTTAATGAGGATTGATATCAGTAATTGCATGATAATAGACATAGACTGGATAATTAGGAATGAACAATAGAAATTGATTCAATAGGTCAGTTCTGATCCATTTTTAAATTGTTAATCATTTTGCTCACAAAAAGAATGTGGATTTATATGTTTGTTTATCTGTTTAATTAAGTATTTTGCATTGAAAACTGTAAAACAACAAAAAGATTTTGGTTTTGCATGTTATTGCATTTCATTGTAGAATGTCTTTTCTTTGCATATTTTTAGCTGCATGACATTATATTTCAGAAAAGCTATAAAGATTTTATCTTTTCCTTATTTTCTGATTAATCCTCTGAATATGCATAACTACATCTGAAAGAACCAAGTCGAGATCAAGATATTTTTTGCCACCAAATCCATAAGATTGAAGTTTTTAGATCTTGTGATTATTTGAAGAACTTTAATGATTTGAGGTTATTAGTGAAATCAAGATGATATTACACTGTAGGATTTACTGTTGGAACATTGAATGTTTAGAGTAATAACCTTGTTTAGGTTAGGATTTTTGATCTACCTACGTGTTGATGATCATTTCTTGAAGGGTTAGTGATTTATGAATCAAATTAAAGTGCTTGTTAGCTTTAAGATTGCCAAACGAGTCAAAATTCTAAGTTTGTGAAAATTAGAAAATTTGAAATTGCCTAAGTGGCTCACTCACACGTTTGATGTGTGAACCGTATGAGTAACCACACGTGTGAGGTTAACCGTACGGCTGACCTTGTTCTAAAATGTCCTAAGACATTAGGGTCACACGCACGAGTGATTAGGTGAGACGTGGGGTCAATGGTGGATCGTGTGATCAACCGTACGGTTGATCACGAGAGTATAAATAGGGAGTGTTGAGCACAGTCGCTCACACTTGTGCTCCCAAAACTTTTTTTTCTCTCAAATTTCGACCTTCACCGATCGAGTTTTCCACCGCAGCGTTTGTTTATCACATTATTCTGACTACAGCGCCACCATCTAGGTAAGATTTCATCGAGTTTAAGCCTGTTAATTTGTTGTTTGAATGACTCGAAACCCTAAGGGTTTGTAAATCGAATTCTGTGTAATTGGTGCTTGTTTTGATCAGTGTTTGTTATTGTTTTGAGTTAAACGGATCCTATATATGCTATTGTGATGTAAATCGGTCCCTAAAACGATCAAACATGTAATTTGTGGATTTTAAGAAGGCATTTAATACAGTTTTCATCAGACATGCACAAGTGATATCACTCGCACACGTGAGACATGACTCGCACGAGTCAGTACACAGTTGATGATCAACCGTATAAACCTTTGAGCTCACTTGTTAAGTTTGAACTGGTTGCTCACTCGTTTAACAGAGCTGACACGTGTGATTACACGCACGAGTCACCACACGGTTGACTCACTCGCTTATAAACAGTACCTCAATCGTGCACCTTGTCTGAAACCATATTACTGCTCAAATGTGTCAACAGTGGCACGAGTGACTATATCACTCACACGGTTGATCACTCAGCCGCACGTGTGACGTTATCACTCACACGGTTTATCATGTTAATATGTTCATGATACTTTGATGCGAATGCTTTGATATTTTATAATATATGGGTCGTATTTCTAACATTTCTATTAATGTTTCAGTTTGTTAAGATATCATCAAATGGCTGAAAAACAAGTCAACGTTCTAGTTGTTAATGTAGAAGGACAGGGGGAGCAACAAGCTAATCCTCAAGCTAATCCTATCAACCCACCTGTTCAGCAAGAGATTCCTCTAGAGAAGGGTGAACTGAACAATTAAGTTGCTCTCTATGACACTACTTTAGAGAGAGGTGATCATTTTACAGAGATTATAGCTTTCCTTCAGAGATCAAGGATACACACTGCTATTTCTACTCCATGCACACCACACTACAGCCATCAGAGAGAATTTTGGAGAAACGCTGTACTGGATGTATCTGAAGATAATGCTAAGTTTGTTAGTAACGTTCAAGGACATGAGATCACTGTTTCTAAGGAAGTGATAAGAAGGATTTTAGGTTTCAATGACGAAAACTATTCTCACATGATGATCATTCGAGAAAGAATCCATGGTTGTTTTAAGAGATGTGCTTATTCTAGTTACCTAAGTGGTAATTCTGAACTGATGAAGATGCTTCTACCTCCACAGTTTAGATATCTTGCTCACGAGATCATGCATTGTTTGAGTGTACACAAGTCTGGTTTTGATAAGTTAAACGAGAAAGTACAGAGTATGTTTGTGGCACTTGTCTTAAAGGCACCATACTATTTCTCAGGGTTTGTTCTACACTACTTCAAAGTGAATCTTTTTAGTACTACTCAGAGATACCTGATCTATGCCCATTTTCTTCAATTAATCATTAATGACGCTGCACCTGATCTACCTAAGCTTGAAGAGGAGATTATCCACCTTAAGCCGATTAATCCGATTACGTTCCGAAGGATGGAGGAGACAAGGAATGAGGATTTAAAGACTGACTTTAAAAGAAAGCTCATTTGTCTTCTAATCTGAAATGTCCCGTTCATATTGATTATAAACATTCCATATTAATTGATTTCGTTGCGAGGTTTTGACCTCTATATGAGACGTTTATCAAAGACTGCATTCATTTTTAAAACAACCATAACCTTTATTTTATCAATAAAGTTTTTAAAAGCATTACGTAGATTATCAAATAATGATAATCTAAAATATACTATTTACACAAGACAATTACGTAATGGTTTACAATAGAAATATATTACATCGACATATGTTTCTTGAATGCAGTTTTTACACAATATCATACAAACATGGACTCCAAATCTTGTCCTTATTTTAGTATGCAACAGCGGAAGCTCTTAGTATTCACCTGAGAATAAACATGCTTTAAACGTCAACAAAAATGTTGGTGAGTTATAGGTTTAACCTATATATATCAAATCGTAACAATAGAACACAGATTTCATATTTCAATACACATCCCATACATAGAGATAAAAATCATTCATATGGTGAACACCTGGTAACCGACATTAACAAGATGCATATATAATAATATCCCCATCATTCCGGGACACCCTTCGGATATGATATAAATTTTGAAGTACTAAAGCATCCGGTACTTTGGATGGGGTTTGTTAGGCCCAATAGATCTATCTTTAGGATTCGCGTCAATTAGGGTGTCTGTTCCCTAATTCTTAGATTACCAGACTTAATAAAAAGGGGCATATTCGATTTTGATAATTCAACCATAGAATGTAGTTTCACGTACTTGTGTCTATTTTGTAAATCATTTATAAAACCTGCATGTATTCTCATCCCAAAAATATTAAATTTTAAAAGTGGGACTATAACTCACTTTCACAGATATTTCCTTCCTCGGAAATAAGACTTGGCCATGGATCGATTCACGAACCTATACAAATATGTACATATATATCAAAGTATGATCAAAATTAATTACAACCATTTTTATTATGTTTTAAAGATTTGAGTGTATTAAGTCAGATGTCCTCGTTAGTAGCCTACAACTAGTTGTCCACAGTTAGATGTACAAAAATAAATCGATATATATTATCTTGAATCAATCCACGACCCGGTGTATACACATCTCAGGCTAAATCACAACTCAAAGTATATATATTTTTGGAATCAACCTCAACCATGTATAGCTAACTCCAACATTACTGCATATAGAGTGTCTATGGTTGTCCCAAATAATATATATACATGGGTCGATATGATATGTCAAAACATTTGCATACGTGTCTATGGTATCCCAAGATTACATAATATATTAGAATACATGTATAATACAATATAAGTTAGCTAGGATATGATTTGTATAGATTTGTTAAACATTTCCCGTAGCTAAAAAGATCAAAAATATCCAATCTTGTTTTACCCATAACGTCTTCATTTTAAATCCGTTTTGAGTGAATAAAATTGCTATGGTTTCATATTGAACTCTAATTTAATAATCCAAACAGAAAAGGTATAGGTTTATAGTCAAAAATTTAAGTTACATGTCAATTACTAAAGAGGTAGTCATTTTCGTCGAAAGAACGACATCTTGATGACCATTTTGAAAAGCATACTTTCACTTTGAGTTTAACCAAGATTTTTGGATATAGATTCATGTTCATATGAAAAATCATTTTTCCAGAAGAACAACTTTTAAATCAAAGTTTATCATAGTTTTTAATTATCCAAACCAAAACAGCCCCCGGTTTCACTACGACAGCGTATATCCGATTTTATGGTGTTCATCGTGTTTCCAGGTTTTAAATCATTAAGTTAGCATATCATATAGATATATAACATGTGTTTAGTTGATTTTAAAAGTCAAGTTAGAAGGATTAACTTTTGTTTGCTAACAAGTTTAGAATTAACTAAACTATGTTCTAGTGATTACAAGTTTAAACCTTCGAATAAGATAGCTTTATATGTATGAATCGAATGATGTTATAAACATCATTACTACCTTAAGTTTTCTGGATAAAACTACTGGAAATGAGAAAAATGGATCTAGCTTCAAAGGATCCTTGGATGGCTTGAAAGTTCTTGAAGCAGAATCATGACACGAAAACAGTTCAAGTAAGATTTTCACTCGAAATAAGATTGTTATAGTTGTAGAAATTTCATCAAAGTTTGAATATGAATATTACCTTGAATTAGAAAGATAATCTAATATAAATAACAAAGGATCCTTGATCTTAGATGATTACTTGGAATGGATTAGAAAGCTTGGAAGTAGACTTGCAAACTTGGAAGTATTCTTGATTTTTATGAAACTATACTTATGGAATTTATGAAGAACACTTAGAACTTGAAGATGGAACTTGAGAGAGATCAATTAGATGAATAAAATTGAATAATGAAAGTGTTTGTAGGTGTTTTTGGTCGTTGGTATATGGATTAGATATAAAGGATATGTAATTTTGTTTTCATGTAAATAAGTCATGAATGATTACTAATATTTTTGTAATTTTATGAGATATTTCATGCTAGTTGCCAAATGATGGTTCCCACATGTGTTAGGTGACTCACATGGGTTGCTAAGAGCTGATCATTGGAGTGTATATACCAATAGTACATACATCTAAAAGCTGTGTATTGTACAAGTACGAATACGGGTGCATACGAGTAGAATTGTTGATGAAACTGAACGAGGATGTAATTGTAAGCATTTTTGTTAAGTAGAAGTACTTTGATATATGTCTTAAATTCTTTCAAAAGTATAAGAATACATATCAAAACATAACATGTATATACATTCTAATGGAGTCATTAAGTCTTCGTTAGTCGTTACATGTAAGTGTCGTTTTGAAACCTTTAAGTTAACGATCTCAATTAATGTTGTTAACCCAATGTTTATTATATCAAATGAGATGTTAAATTATTATGTTATCATGATATTATGATGTATGAATATCTCTTAATATGATATATACATTAAAATATTGTTACAACGATAATCGTTACATATAAGTCTCGTTTCGTAATTCTTGAGTTAGTAGTCTTGTTTTTACATATGTAGTTCATTGTTAACACACTTAATGATATATTTAAATATCATTTTATCATGTTAAATATAGTGTATCAATATCTTAATATGATACATATGTATTTAGTAGACGTTATCATAACGAAAATCGTTATATATATCATTTCGAGTTTCTTAACTTAGTAATCTCATTTCTTATGTATATCACACATTGTTAATATACTTAGTGAGATACTTACTCATCATAATCTCATGTAAACCATATATATATGTCTATATATACCACAACATGTAGTTTTTACAAATTTGTAACGTTCGTGAATCGCCGGTCAACTTGGGTGATCATTTGTCTATATGAAACTTTTTTCATTTAATCAACTCTTAACAAGTTTGATTGCTTAACATGTTGGAAACATTTAGTCATGTAAATATCAATCTCAATTAATATATATAAACATGGAAAAGTTCGGGTCACTACAGTACCGACCCGTTAAATAAATTTCGTCCCGAAATTTTAAGCTGTTGAAGGTGTTGACGAATCTTCTGGAAATAGATGCGGGTATTTATTATTCATCTAATCTTCACACTCCCAGGTGAACTCGAGTCCTCTACGAGAATTCCATCGAACCTTAACAATCGGTATCTTGTTTTGCTTAAGTCTCTTAACCTCACGATCCATTATTTCGACAGGTTCTTCATTGAATTGAAGTTTTTCATTGATTTGGATTTCGTCCAACGGAATAGTGAGATCTTCTTTAGCAAAATATTTCTTCAAATTCGAGACGTGAAAAGTGTTATGTACAGCCGCGAGTTGTTGAGGTAGCTCCAGTTGGTAAGCTACTGGTCCGACACGATCTATAATCTTGAATGGTCCAATGTACCTTGGATTTAGTTTCCCCCGTTTACCAAATCGAACAACGCCTTTCCAAGGTGAAATCTTAAGCATGACCATTTCTCCAATTTCAAACTCTATATCTTTTCTTTTACTGTCCGCGTAGCTCTTTTGTCGACTCTGGGCGGTTTTCAATCGTTGTTGAATTTGGATGATTTTCTCGGTAGTTTCTTGTATTATCTCTGGACCCGTAATCTGTCTATCCCCCAATTCATTCCAACAAATCAGAGACCTGCACTTTCTACCATAAATTGCCTCAAACGGCGCCATCTCAATACTAGAATGATAACTGTTGTTGTAGGAAAATTCTGCTAACGGTAGGTGTCGATCCCAACTATTTTCGAAATCAATAACACATGCTCGTAGCATGTCTTCAAGCATTTGTATCATCCTTTCGCTCTGCCCATCAGTTTGTGGATGATAGGCAGTACTCATGTCTAGACGAGTCCCCAATGCTTGTTGCAATGTCTGCCAGTACCTTGAAACAAATCTACCATCCCTATCAGAGATAATAGAGATGGGTATTCCATGTCTGGAGACAACCTCCTTCAAATACAATCGTGCCAACTTCTCCATTTTGTCATCTTCTCTCATTGACAGGAAGTGTGCTAACTTGGTGAGACGATCAACTATTACCCAAATAGTATCATAACCACTTGTAGTCCTTGTCAATTTAGTAATGAAATCAAATGGTAATGTTTTCCCATTTCCATTCCGGGATTTCAGGTTATTGTAGTAGACCTGATGGTTTCTGATGTTCAGCTTTGACCTTAGAACACGTCAAATATTCTCCTACATATTTAGCAATATCGGCTTTCATACCCGGCCACCAAAAGTGTTCTCGAGATCTTTATACATCTTCCCCGCTCCGGGATGTATTGAATATCTTTTTTTATGTACTTCTTTAAGTACCATTTCTCTCACATCTCCAAACCTTGGTACCCAAATTCTATCAGCCCTATATCGGGTTCCACCTTCCCGAATATTAAGATGTTTCTCTGATCCTTTGGGTATCTCATTCTTAAACTTTCCTTCTTTTACAACCCCCTGCTGCGCCTCCCTTATTTGAGTAGTAAGGTTAGTACGAATAATTATATTCATAGCTTTTACCCGTATAGGTTCTCTTTCCTTTCTACTCAAAGCGTCAGCTACCACATTCGCCTTCCCCGGGTGGTATCGAATCTCAAAATCATAATCATTCAACAGTTCAATCCACCTGCGTTGTCTCATATTCAGTTGCTTCTAATTAAATATATGTTGGAGACTTTTGTGGTCGGTATATATAATACTTTTGACCCTATATAAATAATGCCTCCAAGTCTTTAATGAAAAAAAGGACCCAATTACAAATCGTGAGTCGTATAATTTTGCTCGTGAATCTTCAATTGTCTAGACGCATAAGTAATCACCTTCGTTCGTTGCATTAATACACAACTGAGACCTTGCTTTAATGTGTCACAATAAATCACAAAATCATCATTCCCTTCAGGCAATGACAATATAGGTGCCGTAGTTAGCTTTTTCTTCAATAACTGAAACGCATTCTCTTGTTTATCCTTCCATTCAAATTTCTTCCCTTTATGCGTTAATGCAGTCAAGGGTTTTGCTATTTTGGAGAAATCTTGGATGATTCTTCTGTAGTAACTAGCCAATCCTAAAAATTGACGTATATGCTTCGGGGTTTTTGGGGTTTCCCACTTTTCAACGATTTTGATCTTTGCCGGGTCCACCTGGATACCTTCTTTGTTCACTATGTGACCGAGGAATTGAACTTCTTCCAACCAAAATGCACACTTTGAAAACTTAGCATATAGTTTTTCTTTCCTCAATACTTCTAGCACTTTTCTCAAATGTTCTTCGTGCTCTTGATCATTCTTTGAGTAAATAAGTATGTCATCAATGAAAACAATGACAAACTTGTCAAGATATGGCCCACACACTCGGTTCATAAGGTCCATGAACACAGCTGGTGCGTTAGTTAATCCAAACGGCATAACCATAAACTCGTAATGACCATAACGCGTCCTAAAAGCAGTTTTTGGAATATCATCCTCCTTAACTCGCATTTGATGATATCCAGAACGTAAATCGATTTTTGAATAAACCGACGAGCCTTGTAGTTGATCAAATAAGTCGTCAATTCTCGGCAGTGGATAACGGTTTTTGATGGTAAGTTTATTCATCTCTCTGTAGTCAATACACAACCTAAATGTACCATCCTTCTTCGTGACAAACAAAACAGGAGCTCCCCATGGTGATGTGCTTGGTCGAATGAAACCACGTTCTAATAGTTCTTGTAGTTGGCTTTGCAGTTCTTTCATCTCGCTGGGTGCGAGTCTGTAAAGAGCACGAGCTATTGGTGCAGCTCCTGGTACAAGATCTATTTGAAATTCAACAGATCGATGTGGAGGTAGTCCCGGTAATTCTTTTGAAAATACATCGGGAAATTCTTTTGCGACGGGAACACCATTGATGCTGTTTTCTTCAGTTTGTACTTTCTCGACGTGTGCCAGAACAGCATAGCAACCTTTTCTTATTAGTTTTTATACCTTCAAATTACTAATAAGATGTAGCTTCGTGTTTCCCTTTTCTCCGTACACCATTAAGGGTTCTCCTTCTTCTCGTACAATGCGAATTGCATTTTTGTAACATACGATCTCTGCTTTCACCTCCTTCAGCCAGTTCATGCCAACTGTTACATCAAAACTCCCTAACTCTACTGGTATCAAATCAATCTTAAATATTTCGCTACCTAGTTTAATTTCTCGATTCCGGCATATATAATCTGCTGAAATTAATTTACCGTTTGCTAATTCGAGTAAAAATTTACTATCCAACGGCGTCAATGGACAACTTAATTTAGCACAAAAATCTCTACTCATATAGCTTCTATCCGCACCCGAATCAAATAAAACGTAAGCAGGTTTATTGTCAATAAGAAACGTACCCGTAACAAGCTCCGGGTCTTCCTGTGCCTCTGTCGCATTAATATTGAAAACTCTTCTGTGGCCTTGTCCATTTGTGTTCTCCTGGTTTGGGCAATTTCTAATAATGTGGCCCGGTTTTCCACATTTATAACAAACTACATTGGCATAACTAGCTCCGAGACTACTTGCTCCGCCATTACTCATTCCGACACCATTTGTTCCTTTCGTTCTACTAACCCCTGGTCCGTAGACCTCACACTTTGCCGCGCTATGACCATTTCTTTTACACTTGTTGCAAAATTTGGTGCAGAACCCCGAGTGATACTTTTCACACCTTTGGCATAGCTGCTTCTGATTGTTGTTGTTGTTGCGGTTGTTATTATTGTGGGGATGATTGTTGTAGTTGTTGTTGTTGTGCCGTTTGTTGTAGTTGCGATTAATTTTGCGATTGTTGGGATAGTTGTTGTTTTGGTGACTCTTATCACCGTTTTCCTCCCACTTTCTTTTGACTAGCTTCACGTTGGCCTCTTCGGCTGCCTGTTCTTTAATTCTTCCCTCAATATGGTTCACTAGTTTGTGAGCCATTCTACATGCCTTTTGTATGGAGGCAGGCTCGTGTGAACTTATATCTTCTTGGATTCTCTCCGGTAACCCTTTCACAAAAGCGTCGATCTTCTCTTCCTCATCTTCGAACGCTCTCGGACACAATAGGCACAATTCTGTGAATCGTCTTTTGTACGAAGTAATATCGAATCCCTGTGTTCGTAACCCTCTAAGTTCTAACTTGAGCTTATTGACCTCGGTTCTGGGACGGTACTTCTCGTTCATCAAGTGCTTGAATGCTGACCACGGTAGCGAGTAAGCAGCATCTTGTTCCACTTGCTCTAGATAGGTATTTCACCATGTTAACGCAATACCTGTGAAGGTATGCGTAGCGTACTTCACTTTGTCTCCTTCAGCACACTTACTTATGGCAAACACCGATTCAAATTTCTCGGTCCACCATTTCAATCCGATTGGTCCTTCGGTCCCATCAAATTCTGAAGGTTTGCAGGCAGTGAATTCCTTGTAGGAGCATCCTACACGATTTCTTGAGCCGTTAGCTGTATTGCTAGATTCAGAGTTATTGTTGGTATGTAGCGCGGCCTGTACTGCGGCTATGTTTGAAGCAAGAAAGGTACAAAATTCCTCTTCGCTCATATTCAAGGTGTGTCGAGTAGTCGCTGCCATTTCCTTCAAAATAGTCAAATGAAACAAGTTAATCATACAGAATATTAAGAGTAGTCAATAGTATCTTGTAGCATAATATGAACTCATTTATAAAAGCTTTTTCTTCATATTAGCGTTTTTAAGTTTAAATTCAAGTACTACCTACCCGTTAAGTTCATACTTAGTAGCTAATATACAATTCAACTACTACAATTCTATATGAAAAATTGATTATAGTAATATATCACATACAAATATTCTTCAAACTTACAACTTCGCTATATTACATATAACATGAAATATAGTACACTATGATACAGGACAGTTTTGAAGATAAATCTAGTTAATACGCAAGTTGTTCAGCAAAGGAAATAAAGACACGTAATTCATAAGTCTAAAAATATGTCATGCATTCTGGTTTTACTAAGACGACTTCCCATCCTTGGTCTTGTGGAAAATAACCGTTATGACCATTGGCTAGGCAGCATGTTGTAATCTCGTCAAAAGGACGAGGGTTTCATAATGTCCAACAGCCCCGTAATAATCTAAAAACCTTGTTTATCACCCCAACTACTGAATCCGTCACTTGTGGGAAAGTTTTATTTAAAAGCTGCAATCTGATGTTCTTTTTCTCACTTTGGTAAGAAGCGAACATCACTAACCCATAAGCATAACATGCTTCTTTATGTTGCATGTTAGAAGCTCTTTCTAATTCACGAAATCTTATGTTGGGATATGTTGAGTCAAAATAGGTTCTTAACCCGTAGCGTAAAATTGCATTTGGGTTCCCCGCATTTAACGCTTTAAAGAAAACACGGCGTAACTTAAAGTCTCCCCAATGTGATATACCCCACCTATCAAAGGAAAACCTTTTATAAACTAAGGCATTTCTGGAAAGTCTTTCAAATGTTTGACAAGTTAATTTCGCCATAACTAAATGTGCAGATGAATTCTGACCGACTCTAGACAAGATTTCCTCAATCATATCCTCTGGTAGGTCTTCTAAAATATTCGGTTGTCTACCCTTAATGTCCATTTTGTTTTTATACTTTAAAATAGACAAGGATTAGATTCATAATAACAAACAATACAAGCAATTTTTACATAGAACATAAAAGTACAAGCACACTACAATATATTTATTACACAACATGCTCACACCCCTGTAATCTGAATCACTGGTTTCTTCTTCTTCGGACTTGGTTCTTTTTCCTAATTTTCTAGGGATATATGATGTTCCTCTAATACGAGCCGTCGTTTTCCACATTGGTTTAGAAAAACCTGGTGGTTTAGAGGTTCCCGGGTTATTATCACGATATTGAAAATACGGGTGTTGACGGTACATATAAAGTTCATCGGGGTCGGAATCAGATTTCTCTATTTTGATGCCTTTTCCCTTATTATTTTCTTTTGCCTCATTAAATTGGGTCGGGGTAATTTCTATAACATCATCGGAATCCTCATCAGGATCCGATTCATCGGAAAATTGGTAATTTTCCCAATATTTTGCTTCCTTAGCGGAAACACCATTGACCATTATTAACTTTGGTCCATTGGTTGAGGATTTTCTTTTATTTGACCGGTTTTCTGTGGTTCCTACTATTCCCCCCTCCGGAACCTCTTCTTCTTCTGGTTCCTCTTCTTCCGGTTCCTCTTCTTCCGGTTCCGGTTCCTCTTCTTCCGGTTCTTCGGGAACTTGTGAATCTTGCCAATATATATTCGACTCTTCGTTATTATTAGGTGAGTCAATGGGATTTATGCTAGAGGTAGACATCTATCACACAATATCAAACATGTTAAGAGATTAATATATCACATAATATTTACATGTTAATAATATATAGTTTCCAACAAAAATGTTAAGCAATCATTTTTAAAGAAAATACGGTTGAAGTCCAAACTCACTAATGCATCCTAAAAAACTCGATAAGACACACTAATGCAAATTTTCTGGTTCTCTAATACCAACGCTCGGATACCAACTGAAATGTCCCGTTCATATTGATTATAAACGTTCCATATTAATTGATTTCGTTGCGAGGTTTTGACCTCTATATGAGACGTTTTTCAAAGACTGCATTCATTTTTAAAACAACCATAACCTTTATTTTATCAATAAAGGTTTTAAAAGCATTACGTAGATTATCAAATAATGATAATCAAAAATATACTGTTTACACATGACCATTACATAATGGTTTACAATAGAAATATATTACATCGACATATGTTTCTTGAATGCAGTTTTTACACAATATCATACAAACATGGACTCCAAATCTTGTCCTTATTTTAGTATGCAACAGCGGAAGCTCTTAGTATTCACCTGAGAATAAACATGCTTTGAACGTCAACAAAAATGTTGGTGAGTTATAGGTTAATGAAATGTCCCGTTCATATTGATTATAAACGTTCCATATTAATTGATTTCGTTGTGAGGTTTTGACCTCTATATGAGACATTTTTCAAAGACTGCATTCATTTTTAAAACAACTATAACCTTTATTTTATCAATAAAGGTTTCAAAAGCATTACGTAGATTATCAAATAATGATAATCTAAAATATACTGTTTACACACGATCATTACATAATGGTTTACAATAGAAATATATTACATCGACATATGTTTCTTGAATGTAGTTTTTACACAATATCATACAAACATGGACTCCAAATCTTGTCCTTATTTTAGTATGCAACAGCGGAAGCTCTTAGTATTCACCTGAGAATAAAAATGCTTTAAACGTCAACAAAAATGTTGGTGAGTTATAGGTTTAACTTATATATATCAAATCGTAACAATAGACCACAAGATTTCATATTTCAATATACATCCTATACATAGAGATAAAAATCATTCATATGGTGAACACCTGGTAACCGACATTAACAAGATGCATATATAAGTATATCCCCATCATTCCGGGACACCCTTCGGATATGATATAAATTTTGAAGTACGAAAGCATCCGGTACTTTGGATGGGGTTTGTTAGGCCCAATAGATCTATCTTTAGGATTCGCGTCAATTAGGGTGTCTGTTCCCTAATTCTTAGATTACCAGACTTAATAAAAAGGGGCATATTCGATTTCGATAATTCAACCATAGAATGTAGTTTTACGTACTTGTGTCTATTTTGTAAATCATTTATAAAACCTGCATGCATTCTCATCCCAAAAATATTAGATTTTAAAAGTGGGACTATAACTCACTTTCACAGATATTTCCTTCCTCGGAAATAAGACTTGGCCACGGATCGATTCACGAACCTATACAAATATGTACATATATATCAAAGTATGATCAAAATATAATTACAACCATTTTTATTATGTTTTAAAGATTTGAGTGTATTAAGTCAGATGTCCTCGTTAGTAACCTACAACTAGTTGTCCACAGTTAGATGTACAGAAATAAATCGATATATATTATCTTGAATCAATCCACGAACAAGTGTATACATGTATCAGGCTAGATCACAACTCAAAGTATATATATTTTTGGAATCAACCTCAACCCTGTATAGCTAACTCCAACATTACTGCATATAGAATGTCTATGGTTGTTCCAAATAATATATATACATGGGTCGATATGATATGTCAAAACATTTGCATACGTGTCTATGGTAACCCAAGATTACATAATATATTAGAATACATGTATAATACAATATAAGTTAGCTAGGATGTGATTTGTATAGATTTGTTAAACATTTCCCGTAGCTAAAAAGATCAAAAATATCCAATCTTGTTTTACCCATAACTTCTTCATTTTAAATCCGTTTTGAGTGAATCCAATTGCTATGGTTTCATATTGAACTTAAGTTTATGAATATATACAGAAAAAGTATAAGTTTATAGTCAGAATTATAGGTTACAAGTCGTTTTTTAAAGGTAGTCATTTCAGTCGAAAGAACGACGTCTAGATGACCATTTTGGAAAACATACTTTCACTTTGAGTTTAACCATGATTTTTGGATATAGTTTCATGTTCATAAGAAAAATCATTTTCCTAGAAGAACAACTTTTAAATCAAAATTTATCATAGTTTTTAATTAACTAACCCAAAACAGCCCGCGGTGTTACTACAACGGCGTATATCCGGTTTTACGGTGTTTTTCGTGTTTTCCGATTTTAAATCATTAAGTTAGCATATCATATAGATATAGAACATGTGTTTAGTTGATTTTAAAAGTCAAGTTAGAAGGATTAACTTTTATTTGTGAACAAGTTTAGAATTAACTAAACTATGTTCTAGTGATTTCAAGTTTAAACCTTCGAATAAGATAGCTTTATATGTATGAATCGAATGATGTTATGAACATCATTACTACCTCAAGTTTTCTGGATAAAACTACTGGAAATGAGAAAAATAGATCTAGCTTCAAAGGATCCTTGGATGGCTTGAAAGTTCTTGAAGCAGAATCATGACACGAAACAAGTTCAAGTAAGATTTCCACTCGAAATAAGATTGTTATAGTTATAGAAATTGAATCAAAGTTTGAATATGAGTATTACCTTTTATTAGAAAGATATCTTACTATAAATAAGAAAGATTTCTTGAAGTTGGATGATCACTTTACAAGATTGGAAGTAAGCTAGCAAACTTGGAAGTATTCTTGATTTTATGAAACTAGAACTTATAGAATTTATGAAGAACACTTAGAACTTGAAGATAGAACTTGAGAGAGATCACTTAGATGAAGAAAATTGAAGAATGAAAGTGTTTGTAGGTGTTTTTGGTCGTTGGTATATGGACTAGATATAAAGGATATGTAATTTTGTTTTCATGTAAATAAGTCATGAATGATTACTAATATTTTTGTAATTTTATGAGATATTTCATGCTAGATTCCAAATGATGGTTCCCACATGTGTTAGGTGACTCACATGGGCTGCTAAGAGCTGATCATTGGAGTATATATACCAATAGTACATACATATAAAAGCTGTGTATTATACGAGTACGAATACGGGTGCATACGAGTAGAATTGTTGATGATACTGAACGAGGATGTAATTGTAAGCATTTTTGTTAAGTAGAAGTATTTTTATAAGTGTCTTGAAGTCTTTCAAAAGTGTATGAATACATATTAAAACACTACATGTATATACATTTTAAATGAGTCGTTAAGTCATCGTTAGTCGTTAAATGTAAATGTTGATTTGAAACCTTTAAGTTAACGATCTTGTTAAATGTTGTTAACCCAATGTTTATTATATCTAATGAGATGTTAAATTATTATATTATCATGATATTATGATATATTAATATATCTTAATATGATATATATACATTTAAATGTCGTTACAACGATAATCGTTACATATATGTCTCGTTTCGAAATCATTAAGTTAGTAGTCTTATTTTTACATATGTAGTTCATTGTTAACACACTTAATGATATATTTAAATATTATTTTATCATGTTAAATATAGTGTATCAATATCTTAATATGATACATATGTATTTAGTAGACGTTATCATAACGATAATCATTATATATATCATTTCGAGTTTCTTAACTTAGTAATCTCATTTCTTATGTATATCACACATTGTTAATATACTTAGTGAGATACTTACTCATCATAATCTCATGTCAACCATATATATATGTCTATATATACCACAACATGTAGTTTTTACAAATTTGTAACGTTCGTGAATCGTCGGTCAACTTGGATGATCAATTGTCTATATGAAACTTATTTCATTTAATCATGTCTTAACAAGTTTGATTGCTTAACACGTTGGAAACATTTAGTCATGTAAATATCAATCTCAATTAATATATATAAACATGGAAAAGTTCGGGTCACTACATTTAACCTATATATATCAAATCGTAACAATAGACCACAAGATTTCATATTTCAATACACATCCCATACATAGAGATAAAAATTTATTCATATGGTGAACACCTGGTAACCGACACTAACAAGATGCATATATAAGAATATCCCCATCATTCTGGGACACCCTTCGGATATGATATAAATTTCGAAGTACTAAAGCATCCGGTACTTTGGATGGGGTTTGTTAGGCCTAATAGATCTATCTTTAGGATTCGCGTCAATTAGGGTATTTGTTCCCTAATTCTTAGATTACCAGACTTAATAAAAAGGGGCATATTCGATTTCGATAATTCAACCATAGAATGTAGTTTCACGTACTTGTGTCTATTTTGTAAATCATTTATAAAACCTGCATGTATTCTCATCCCAAAAATATTAGATTTTAAAAGTGGGACTATAACTCACTTTCACAGATATTTCCTTCCTCGGAAATAAGATTTGGCCATGGATCGATTCACGAACCTATACAAATATGTACATATATATCAAAGTATGATCAAAATATAATTACAACCATTTTTATTATGTTTTAAAGATTTGAGTGTATTAAGTCAGCTGTCCTCGTTAGTAACCTACAACTAGTTGTCCACAGTTAGATGTACAGAAATAAATCGATATATATTATCTTGAATCAATCCACGACCTAGTGTATACACGTCTCAGGCTAAATCACAACTCAAAGTATATATATTTTTGGAATCAACCTCAACCATGTATAGTTAACTCCAACATTACTGCATATAGAGTGTCTATGATTGTTCCAAATAATATATATACATGGGTCGATATGATATGTCAAAACATTTGCATACGTGTCTATGGTATCCCAAGATTACATAATATATTAGAATACATGTATAATACAATATAAGTTAGCTAGGATATGATTTGCATAGATTTGTTAAACATTTCCCGTAGCTAAAAAGATCAAAAATATCCAATCTTGTTTTACCCATAACTTCTTCATTTTAAATCCGTTTTGAGTGATTTAAATTGCTATGGTTTCATATCGAACTATAATTTAAGAATCCAAACAGAAAAAGTATAGGTTTATAGTGAGAAATTTAAGTTACATGTCAATTACTAAAGAGGTAGTCATTTCCGTCGAAAGAACGACATCTTGATGCCCATTTTGAAAAACATACTTTCACTTTGAGTTTAACCAAGATTTTTGGTTATAGTTTCATGTTCATATGAAAAATCATTTTTCCAGAAGAATAACTTTTAAATCAAAGTTTATCATAGTTTTTAATTATCCAAACCAAAACAGCCCCCGGTTTCACTACGACGGCGTATATCCGATTTTATGGTGTTCATCGTGTTTCCAGGTTTTAAATCATTAAGTTAGCATATCATATAGATATATAACATATGTTTAGTTGATTTTAAAAGTCAAGTTAGAAGGATTAACTTTTGTTTGCCAACAAGTTTAGAGTTAACTAAACTATGTTCTAGTGATTACGAGTTTAAACCTTCGAATAAGATAGCTTTATATGTATGAATCGAATGATGTTATGAACATCATTACTACCTCAGGTATTCTGGATAAAACTTCTGTAAATGAGAAAAATGGATCTAGCTTCAAAGGATCCTTAGATGGCTTGAAAGTTCTTGAAGCAGAATCATGACACGAAAACAGTTCAAGTAAGATTTTCACTCGAAATAAGATTGTTATAGTTGTATAAATTTAATCAAAGTTTGAATATGAATATTACCTTGAATTAGAAAGATAATATACTGTAAATAACAAAGGTTCCTTGATCTTAGATGATTACTTGGAATGGATTAGAAAGCTTGGAAGTAGACTTGCAAACTTGGAAGTATTCTTGATTTTTATGAAACTATACTTATGGAATTTATGAAGAACACTTAGAACTTGAAGATGGAACTTGAGAGAGATCAATTAGATGAAGAAAATGGAAGAATTAAAGTGTTTGTAGGTGTTTTTGGTCGTTGGTATATCGATTAGATATAAAGGATATGTAATTTTGTTTTCATGTAAATAAGTCATGAATGATTACTAATATTTTTGTAATTTTATGAGATATTTCATGCTAGTTGCCAAATGATGGTTTCCACATGTGTTAGGTGACTCACATAGGCGGCTAAGAGCTGATCATTGGAGTGTATATACCAATAGTATATACATCTAAAAGCTGTGTATTGTACGAGTACGAATACGGGTGCATACGAGTAGAATTGTTGATAAACTGAACGAGGGTGTAATTGTAAGCATTTTTGTTAAGTAGAAGTACTTTGATATATGTCTTGAAGTCTTTCAAAAGTGTAAAAATACATATCAAAACACAACATGTATATACATTCTAATGGAGTCATTAAGTCTTCGTTAGTCGTTACATGTAAGTGTTGTTTTGAAACCTTTAAGTTAACGATCTCAATTAACGTTGTTAACCCAATGTTTATTATATCAAATAAGATGTTAAATTATTATGTTATCATGATATTATGATGTATGAATATCTCTTAATATGATATATACATTAAAATATCGTTACAACGATAATCGTTACATATAAGTCTTGTTTCGTAATTCTTGAGTTAGTAGTCTTGTTTTTACATATGTAGTTCATTGTTAACACACTTAATGATATATTTAAATATCATTTTATCATGTTATATATAGTGTATCAATATCTTAATATGATACATATGTAATTAGTAGACGTTATCATAACGATAATCGTTATATATATCATTTCGAGTTTCTTAATTTAGTAATCTCATTTCTTATGTATATCACATATTGTTAATATACTTAGTGAGATACTTACTCATCATAATCTCATGTCAACCATATATATATGTCTATATATACCACAACATGAAGTTTTTACAAATTTGTAACATTCGTGAATCGCCGGTCAACTTGGGTGATCAATTGTCTATATGAAACTTATTTCATTTAATCAAGTCTTAACAAGTTTGATTGCTTAACACGTTGGAAACATTTAGTCATGTAAATATCAATCTCAATTAATATATATAAACATGGAAAAGTTCGGGTCACTACATAATCAAGGAGAATTATATATGTCCAGCAGGTAATGCTTGGAGGAATGAGGATTCAGACTCTAACTATGAAGTTACCGATGAGGAAGGTGAGGGTGATAATCAAAAAGCTACTGGTAATGTTCAAGGAGGAGGTAATGTTGATGATGAGATTATCGAGGGTGATGATGAAGCGACAGAGGAGAATGTCAGCTTGATTCAGAGGAAAAGGAAAGGAAAGGATCCTATGACCTCAGAACAACTCAAGAAGAAGGAGAAAAGAACGAAGTATTCTTATGAGTCACCTCAGAAGTCATCACAGGGAGGTTTAAAACAACAAGCTCAGAGGAAATCATCCGGGTTTATGAAGGATGCAAGGGCTGCTGTTACCTCACCGAAACCTGCCACAACAACACCTCAGGTCATGCCAGACGAATACAAGACACAGCAAAATCTACTGATGTCTTTTATCATGAAAATAACCAATCTGGAGAATCAAGCTACTGAGGAGAAGAAGATCAGTAATGCTAAGATTGAATGTTGGTGGAAGAGAACAAGAGGTTATCTGATAGGTTGGACCGATAGAAGAGTAGGACAGATAAGTTGAAAAAGAAGTTTTTGGTGATTAAGAGTGAGAACAAGGAGAAATTGAAGAAGTTGAATGAAAGAATCGAACAGCTTACCTCTGGTAAAAAAAAGTTGATTAAGGAGAAAGGAGAAGAATTTTCTTCTGATTTGGGAAATGATGATGAGAAAGACGACGAAGAAGATGTTGGAACTGGAGGACTCTCTTTTGGATACCCGTTAGTGATACCTATTCGAAGTTTTAATGAATATGGTGAGGTCTTTACTGCTGAATATTATATGAATTATTCAAATGTTTTTAATAATGCAGAAAAAGGGGGACGTTCCACCAAGTGATTTTCCGATGGAACAGCTTGCTGCTCTGGCATACGATAGCAAAAATGATACAGAGGATGCAGAGACAGCTGAAGCTGAAAACAAGCTCCACAAGAAGAGTCATTTTCCAGTATCCCGCCCGAATCAATCAAAAATATCAACTTAAGTGATTTTGATAATTTGTATGCTGATGAGAAGAGTGAAGATTCTGTTGGTAAAGATAGTTTGAAAGAGGATGTGATTATTGAGTCCGAGGACGAATTTGTGACAGAATCTGATGATGAAGAAGAAGGAGAAGAAGTTTAGATTGTTATGCCTGCGCTTGAGCCATGCTCGCATCCATCACTCAACACCTTAAGTGACTTCTTCAATCTGAGTTGTGAGGAGAAAAGAAAGAACTTAATTGAGTTAGAAAAGGCGAGGATGATATACAAAGAACAAGTGAAAGAAGTGGATATTATAATAGAAAGGAACAAGAAGATCCGACATGAGAAACTGCTCGTTGAGAAAGAAAGAAAAGAAACTGAATTGAAAGATAAGAAACTCCGAGCTGAACAAGTCGAGGCAGAGGGATGGAATGAGATTAAGAAATGGTTTATACGTGATAGGGTTAAAGTGAACAGAAACGTTGTAGAAGACGAGATCCGTCAAAATTGGTGGAAACAAAACGTTGTTAACCCTGATCAGTTGAATAAGCCAGAACTTGAGCCGAAGTTTGTTAGTTTCTATGAAAGTGAAAAGAGAACCAAGAAGTATTCCAAGGGTAAAATACTAAGCTGGGGTTACTTCAAAGAGATCAATTGTTTCGCGATCAAGAGGGAAGGAGGAGTTGATTACATGGCACGTCCTAGTCACTTCAAAACTCTACCGTACTTCGAGATCATGCAACTTGCTAAGCTGAAGATGTTGAACACTAAAGATTGTAACCTTTCCAGGTGGTTCCAGAGAATACTTAGATATGAGTATAAGACAGGGAAATGGGACATCTTTAAGTCAACAGCTGCCAGGTTTTCCATGCACCCAACAAAGAGAAATTCTAAAGGTGGACCTGTACGCGTTGTTAAGTTTCGTCCAGCTAAGTACATGAAGCAATCTCCATTGATGCCCTTACCCAAGGATATTTGCAAAAACTTCAGATGGTGGTTCTACGATGAGTTATTGGAGGAAGCAGTGATCTTGACTGCGATTGAAAAGGAAGATGGAAGCATACAGTTTGACAATGTGAGGATTCTAGATCTTATGTGGCTAAGGAACTTATTGAGATTTGATGTGGAGACTCTTCACCGCCATCACATTACTTTTAGAAATGATCGAAAAGAGGAAGCTATGAGATATCAACGTGTGATTGATGTCTACTATGCATACCTCAACAGAAACAGTGATGATCAAAGCTTAAACCAAGTTCAAGCTAGCTGATCTATGTCAGATACTGTGTTGCTTGTTTGTATTTTGGTTTTGATGATGATGTATTTAGGCGAGAGAGAGAATCTGGATATGTACTTGATGGTAAACTGATGTTACTTTTGGACTTATATGTATTTCATGGACATTTACTTTATTGTAATTGATGGTCTAGGTCCTAGGGGGAGTTGTTGATGCATTTTATGTAAGTCCCTAGACATCTAACCTACGTCCATTGCAGGTACTTCAGTTTATGGGATACCATGATCATTCGTTATTATCCTATCTGTGTTTGTATGTGGTTACAGGTACTGCAAGAATGCGATATGGATGTTTGACTATGTTAGACTTAGTCAGACATGCGAGTGAAGTCTCACTCGTAAAGCTGACAGGCTCATACGCACGGTTGATGCTGAGCTAAGTCACAATTATAACCTAAATGAGATGACACGAGTGAGTGATCACCCGTACGGCTGATGAAGCTAACTCGTACGTGTGATGGATGACTCGTACGGGTGAGTCAACAACAGAGGTATATAAGTGTTATGTTCTTCATGTTAGGTTAAGCCTCTCTCACACACACCACTCAGATTTGGTAAACCCTAATCCGATTCTCTCTTAACCCAAATCACTCCTGGTAGTGAATAATAGCTCTAGGCATTAATCTAATCACACCCTTGTTGTAGTTTGACTAATTTAATCCCAAAAAGCTCCTCATATTCACTAGTTATGGTTTGATTCACAAATTCCACCTTTGTGTGAATTAAACATGTTGATTTCGAAGTTCCTAGTCTTGTTTCATCATTATTAAACCCTAATTTACTACTTAAACCCTAAACCTAAATACACCACTGATGTGATTACAAAGATATCGCCGAAATGGACGATTTTATTTCTGCGGTGTCGTTAGGTCGCAGGACATCTGAATCAGTCAATCAAGGTAGCACACAGTTGTTTTGTTTATTTATATTTTGCGGGGCCTAAATTTACTTTACTTTCTAAGGTGTAGAAGGTGTAAGTTAACCTAGTGTCGAATTGAAGATCAAGTGGATAATTGTCTTTTAGTTAAATTACCTGGATAAAAGATAGTAGTTGATTTTAGCTAAAGGTCCTAAATGCAGAAAAAAGGTAAATAAAGTGGGAGGATATCTGGAGTATGCAGATCAAGGAAATGTTGACCAAGATATCAGTATTGGGTTAGGGAAAGGTAATTATGCTTATGTTAAGACTATGCTTGGATTGATGTTGATCTGGTTGGATGAGCCAATTACATAGACCTACTTATCTCTGAACTCTCGGAGTTCTCTTTGAGCAGTGAGAAGTATGTCACTTGGTCGTATAACTGAAGTGTAACAATACCTCGGAGGTTATCCTCAGTAGAGTACTAGGTTTATTAGTGAGTTAAGCTCTAATCCTAACCCTCGTTATCAGTTCAGATAACTGAATAACAACGTGCCGTGTTGATTGAACACTGATCACAAACGGAAGGAGTCTGTCGGTTTAAGTTGGCAAAACCTTAAATGAAAACTAACAACCATTTCATCATACTAGTGAGATCAAACCAAATCGAACATTATACAGCATTACAGTTAATATACTGATAGTAAAGCAGATAGAAACCTCAGTTGGCATGACTAAGACCTAGAGCAACAATCAAACAAGAACATGCAATAGGCTTGGGTCATATAGTAGAGGCACTAACTAGATCTGAACAGCTCCTAAGAGGTCTCTTCGAAACAGTCAATAGGCATACTAGGTCATTCATGTCTCAATTCCTAGGTTCCGTGTCCTAAAAGTGCATTAGATGCCTCTTGGGAACTCCGGCCATACCGAGTTCATAGAATCTTCAGATACAGTATAACCAGGGCTCTTAATCCTATGAAGTAGCTAATTTCATATAAGTGGACAAGTCCTGATCACAACCTAAGTTGGTCAATCCTTAAGATGCTAGCATACAAATCTATCAGACGTCCTAGTTCAGTATTATAACAGTAATCGTACTATATTAACATAATTACGCTAACCCAAACTTCTATCATGGCAACATACAGATAAATTAAGCTATCATGGCAATATTAGAACGCATTATTAAACATAAAAGATAAGAATACATGTTTAATACAAAAGACAAGCGTTTCGAATAAAACCTGAAAAACTCGAACTAATCTGCCCGGGATCGCAGGGACTCGCCGGGATATCCTCCGGAAAATAAAAGCTAAGCTAACTACTACTAAAAACTACCTAAAAATATTGAAAATATAAATTGTATTGCAAGTTGAGTGTGTGTTGGAATGGATGGAGAAAGGCCCTTTAAATAGACTTGGAATTTGCCTGCATACGCCTGGCAGGGCGTATGGCAGCACGTTTTTGGCAGGTCGTATGCTTGGCAGGCCGCATGGTGGCTCGTGTGGTTGTACGTACTTGGCAGGCCGTTTCCATAGTGGCAGGCCGTATGGCAGGCCATATGGCAGGCCGTATGCTTGCTTGGTCAGGCTTGATTCACTGGATCGTAACTTGATTTCTTGTCTTTCACCGTTTTCGCTCTAGAATCTTCGTTTTAGCTCCGTTTTACTTGATTCTTTTTGAATCGCCTTTGTAATTACTTAATCTACAATATCAACCAAAAAAATGATAATTTTGCCGACAAATTTTTAATCTTTATTGTTTTAGGGCCTGATTTAGGGGGTAAAAACTTGACTTTTTACCCGATATCAAATACCCCACACTTAGCTTTGCTTGTCCTCAAGCAAGAAAGCGGGAATATTGGGATCTTTCTAATAGATTCTTACTTTCCCCACCCGTAGATCTTTTTATTATGCCTTCATCAGAAGTCGGTTCATCTTTCGAAAGTATTAGAAAAAGTTTTGAACTTTGATGATTTGGTCGCTAGATTTCAATTGCGTCCATAGTGGAAAAAGGCGTACTTTCTAACTCTCAGATGTAGAGTATACATGATCAGGCTCCTCACTGACGGATCACTCATATCACTCAAGTGTTTAGGGTGTCCTATTCTAATTGTATTATCGCTCAGAAGCTAGTCGTGTAACAGTTCTCATCATAGGCTTGGTAAAGCATCGATATCTCCACCAGTTAAGTAAGGACGGCTCTGATCTTCTTCCTAAGCATTCTTTCAAGAGGAAGACGGGTTATAGGGTTTGGTTGAAAATTTATGAGCTTTGTTGAAAGGTATCCAGATCTTTTGATTTTGAGAGAATTGATAGACTTTAATTCTTCAGAGTATCCATTTTGGATAGATAAGGGCTGAGAATTCCGTAAAGGTTTTCTTCGGAAGAGGCGGATTATGCTAAGACTTTGTCTAGAATTTTCTTTTGCTCTTCCTTCATTCTTCTTCAGGGCATCTCCTTGGGTTTCTTTTTGCCTTATTAGAGACTTTGCTCTTTCATAAACAATTTTTTTTTATCATTGAAAAATAACCCGTAAAGCTGAGATTACTACCGTTCTCGCGTTAGCAGTAAGGATTTGAGTCTTTATCAAGCCTATGACGATGGGTGCATCATGACTGGCTATGAGTGTATTCATTTCTTAGATCTATAGGGAACCCTAAACACTTGAGTGATTTGAGTGGCCCCTGAAAGCTAGCCTATGTCATGTAACCTCCTCGCATGCTTGCAGAGATAATTTCAAACCTAACATAGATGACTCACCTTATCTTTTTCCTCTTATAATAAGAGCAAACCGCTTAGGCTATTAGAAAAGAAACGCTGAAAAGATTCTTTAAAATGAGAGTTTGCTTGAGGACAAGCAAAGTCTAAGTGTGGGATATTTGATATCGGCTAAAAAGTCACGTTTTCACCCCGGTATTAAGGCCCAAAAACAAGAAAGATTCGAACTTTGTTGGCAAAATACCCACTTCATCAGTTAGAATTGAAGAACAAGTAATTACGAAGGCGGTGCAACAAGAATCAAGAGAATCGGAGCTAAAACGAAGATTCTAGAGCAAAAACGGTGAAAGACAAGAAATCAAGTTACGAACCAGGGAATCAAGGCTGACCGGCAAGCCATACAGCCTACCATACGGCCTGCCATACAGGCTGCCATATACGTGCCACCACACAAGCCACCATACAGCCTTCCTTGCATACGGCCTGCCAAAAACGGGCTACCATACGCCCTGTCAGCCGTATGCTGGCAAATTCCAAGTCTATTTAAAGGGTCTCTGTCATTCATTTCAACACACACTTCAATTCACTTCTTTCTCTCTCTTGTACAATATTAGTCATACTCTCAAGGCCTTCGACTTCGTACGGGAAACCTAGTACCCGGAGAAGAACGCTGAAGATTGTATTAGGAGCGGTCTGGAGTCTTGAAGTTGTCACTTTTGTATTCATAACTCTTTAATCTACTGGTACTTCTATCCTTTATCTTATATAATGTTTTATGATATTATTGCCATGATTAGCGAGTAGTTATCTTTAGTGTATGCTATGATGTAAGCAGTTATAATGCCGAAATAATATTATGGTCTGTGTATGTTGTCGAAGTGGTTTTCGATTATGCTTTAAACTCAATCGCATTTCTAACTAATAGAACGTAGTTATAGGCACTGTTATTGGGAAGTTGCGAACCCCGATTCAGAGTACACTATCTGTGTCACCCCTTGGTAAGAGAAGTCTCTCGGATACAACGTAAGATCGACAGAGGCACACCGGTTGTAGTAAGTCTATCGAGCTTTGGATTTCGACTGAGGACTCTTTCGTAGTGAAACATCTGACTAGACCCCTAGTACATTGTTGGTCCTAGACCATGCTAGTGTAGTCACCAAGCATATAAACTTCGTACGTGCACGCTGAAGCACAGCGGTTGTTGTAAGCTGTACCTCTGCTAAGTAAGGCCATGGAACACAGTTAGTGTTGACCAGTACACTGCACCATAACGCGATCTCAAGCATTGCACCCCACTTGAGGGATTCTTAGTTAATTAAGGAACTGTTTGTTTAGACACATAAAGGATTAGACCGTTAGGATAACCGAACGTGTTCATGGATGTCAGACTTGACTTGGCCATGGTGTTCTTTATGGTTGAACTCTTTTTAAGGGCCTAACTATCTTTTACCAATCATTAACGAAAGCATTGAGGCACATCACGTCTCTCAGATATGGTACACCATGTATTCTATTATGCGTAAGAAAGTTTAGACCATTTTGGAATGTTAATACGTCACCCAACCGAGTCGCTCAATTGGATGAGCCGTCTGAACGTGTATGCCTGTAGTCAGACTGCATGGGCATCGGGGGTAAGGGACGATGCTATCTATTCAGAATCTTTAAGCCTAATGCAGTACCCAGTGACATGTCTTATGACAGCGGCGTTTAGGACCAGTGTAGTGAATACAAGGCCTCTGCCTATTCATGAGCCAACATTCCATAATCTCGGCAGAATAACTGATGAAGTCCTAGTATGCACTTACTTTAACCTTATCTGAATTACAAATTTTATCGCGTTTACTTTATCTATCTTATAAATTAGAAAATCCTAAAATAAATATTCACTACTCCCTAACTATCTTAGGTTACAATATAGGTTCGATGTTACTGATATCTCAAAAATACGACTCTAGGTCATACTTCCCTTACTTATAAGGAGTAGTAAGATTTAGGCCCCGCTAAATATAAATTTAAAACAGTACCCTCTCCCACGAGTGGCTGATCCTGGCGAGCCGTGGCCTAAAGTCACCGCGCAAATAAAAAACGTCCGTTTCGGCCATATCAAGAGAGAATACCTAGTTTTTTTTTTTTTTGGCATACCCTTTCTTCATAACTTTTGTCTTTCGTTCCTGGTGAACAGAGAGGAAGTGATAATCCACTGAAAGTAGGTCTTTGACCTATCAAAAACAATCAGGGGTTCGGAATCTTTCGACTAGTGATTTTAAAGCGAATTTGATCGATCTATCTCTTCATTGATCTCTGGATCTTTGGTGAATGGAAAGGGGAATGAAATGTGAATGGTGTATTTTGGGAGTGAATTTGGGGTGAATATTTCTGATTCATCAACTCTTTATGTGAGTTGGTCTGGTTGAAATACGTGGAGTGGAAACGGAAACGGATGGCGCTCACTAACCATTGGCCTTGAAACGTATGACTGAACCAAGTTCTAACTTGAACCATACACCGGCACGCTCATCAATTGAAATAACAATGTACTGTAGATTTGATGGGCCATACAGATACTTTGGGTCCAATATTCCTCACTTTTTAGAGTAGGGGTCGTGCTTGATCATGCGTAGCTTTTAACATATTTTCTTAAAAGAAATCTTTTGACACAAAACATTAGTTTTAGCTTAATCATTCCGTTCTAATAAATGTTTCGAAAACCAATTTCTAGCAATTTTATTAGATCTTTTGGGCAAAAACAAAGTAAGAATTTTTCAAAATTACCCAATATCCATTGCTTAATTACTTTTGGACAAAAGAATTTTTTAAAACCTGGCGTTTTATGGTTACTTAACTTAAAACTTTCGACCAAACCTTACCCATTACCCACACTTAGAAGAACATTGTCCCTAATGTTCTCTCGAAATAATATTTTGATACTATATGAATTAAGGACATGACATCTAAAGTTCTAAGTTCGTTGCAGGGGTTACCCCACACTTAGAGATTTTAGTGCGTTATAATTGAAATAGGTTTGAGGAAGGATTAATTCCCTATGGTCGTGTTACTTTCCTAGTGTTAGGCCTTCCTATGGTCCATACCAGTCTCTTTTAATAATATTTCTGCATGAAGAACACAAAGAGAAAGGAAGCATTTCCACTATATATAACTTTTTATACAATGCTTCAAAAAGATAAAAACTAAAACATAAAATAAAGATAAAGTAGTCTATGGGATACTATCCTGGTCAATGTGTGTCGGCTCTGCAAAGTATCTGAAGACGTCATCCTCCAGGTTCGGCATGTGCTCGAAAGGCTGCCCTATATCCATCTCAGGGCCTAGTAAAGACTCTAGACATAAGTCTGTCGGCATCTCCAGGTGAGATAAGTCTGGGAAAAGGTCCTCGTCAGGCATGCTCCCAGTGATCTCAAATGCCTGGGCCGTTGGTGGCTCCACTGAAATAGGAATAGTGACTAAATGACAACCCTCTGGCAACTCAGCAACTGGAACTGGCTCTATAACTGGGGCAGTCGGCACGATGGGATTAGGAGTAGCGTGTGCAGGCATGGCAACAGAATGAACTGAAGCTGGTGTGGAATGCCCGGGCGTAGACTGTCGTGTCGGCTGAACACGGCGTGCTAGCCTAAATGAAGATGGGCCCAGAGTACATGGCATCCCCTCACGCCAGAGGTATGCTCTTAGAGCTTTGTAAAGGCTTTGCTGATCTCTGAGTAGTGCCCATGCAACATCAAGGTCACTCAAAGTAGCTCCGTAATGAATCACCACCTGAGGCTCATGCGCATCTGGCAACTGTGTATGCTCGACCGGTCTCCTGGCTAGATGTCTAGATCGTCGAACTGGGGGAGATGGCGGTGCTGTGCTGATGTCTTCCTCAACTCTCTCTAATACTAATCTCTTTGGGCCTAATTGCCCTGTTGATGGCTTGTTCTGATCAGCACTGCTTCCGGATGAGTAAACTACAGGAGTCCTCCTCCTGCGAACGGGAATGTAAGCTGATGCTACAGAACTTGGGATTGCGCCTAAACACATTCAACAAACTTGTAAGCACTAAGCGCAAGTATGGCGCTTAGTTTGTTAGTACAGAAAATAATATCTTAAGACTGAAAATAATTAAAATGAAAATAAATAATAAAAAGGATAAGCAAGGGTTGCATCCCAAGAGCGCTTTGTTTATCAAGTCGTTACAGCTCGACTTTTCCTTGTCAGATCTTCAGAATGGATCAAAGGAGAAGAGGTGCTCCTCCTTATCGTGGTCTTCTAAATAGGCTTTCAACCAGTGGCCATTGACTTTGAAATTACCAGTAGGTCCTTCCAATTCCACGGCTCCATGTGGAAAAGCGTGTACAACTTTGTATGGGCCACTCCATCTTGATCTAAATTTTCCCGCGAACTTCTTGAACTGAGAATTGAAGAGAAGAACTTTATCTCCGGGGCGAACTTTGTAGGGATTAATTTGGCATCATGCGTAAGTTTCGTTCGTTCCTTGTAGATGTATGACGTTTCATATGCTTGGTCTCACAATTCGGCGAGTTCGTTCAATTGCATTTTTCTATGTCTTCCGGTAACTGAGGGATCGAGGTTGCAGGTCTTCAGCGCCCAGAGAGCTTTGTATTCGAGTTCTAACGAAAGGTGACAAGCTTTTCATAGATCACTCGGTAGGGTGTAGTTCCTTGAGGATTCTTGTAAGCATTCAGGAATACCCACAGAGCATCATCTAGCTTCTCGGCCCATTTATTTCAATGATGGCCGACAGTGCGTTCTAAGATTCTTTTGACTGCTTTGTTCGTGACCTCTGCTTGTCCGTTGGTCTGCGGATGATAGGCAGTGGACATCTTGTGGGTAACTCCGTATTGTTGCATCACCGTCATAAACTGAGTGTTACAGAAGTGTGTGCCTCTATCACTTATTATCGCACGGGGAGCTCCAAATCTGCAGAATAGTCTCTTCAGGAAATTTGTGATGACTTTGGCATCATTAGTCAGAAATGCTTGAGCTTTGACCCATCTGGACACGTAATCTACTGCTACGAGGACATATTCTTTCCTGTTAGACTTTGGGAATGGGCCCATGAAGTCTAATCCCCATATATCGAAGATCTCGCAAGCTTGGATATTAGTCCGAGGCATCTCGTTCTTCATAGAGATATTGCATTGCCTTTGCCATACGTCGCAACGCTTTACAAGCTCTTGCGCATCTCGAAATATAGATGGCCAGTAGAATCCTGATTCGTAGACTTTCCTAGCGGTTAAATTTGCTCCATGATGACCTCCAGTTGGTCCATGGTGACATTGGTGAAGAATCCCTGCTGCTTACTTCTCATCTACGCACCTCCTGATTATCTGATCAGGGCAAATTCTAAACAGGTAAAGATCTTCTCAGTAGTAGTACTTGGCATCCCTGAAGAATTTCCTTCTTCAGGAGGTACTCATGCCCTTTTGTACTACTCCGGCAACTAGGTAGTTGGCCATGTCGGCATAACAAGGAGTGTCATTAAACTGTGATCCTATGTGAGTTTGTCCTAAACTCATAAGCTGTTCTTCCGGAAATTTATCTCTGATATCTTGTTCTGTAAGTTTTTCCATCGCTGGGTTTTCCAAACAACTAAGATGATCTGCTGCGACGTTCTATGCTCCTTTCTTGTCTTTAATCTCGATGTCGAATTCTTGAAGGAGAAAGATCCATCGTAGGAGTCTCGGTTTTGCATCTTGCTTAGTGAATAGATATTTGAGGGCTGAATGATCTGTATAGACTGTAGTCTTGGACAAGATAAGATAGGAACATAATTTGTCGAAGGTGAATACTACGGCTAGCAGCTCCTTCTCCATGGTAGTGTAATTCTCTTGAGCTCCGGTTAAGGTTTTGCTGGCGTAATTGATTGGATGAAAGTGTTTATCTACCCGTTGTCCAAGCATTGATCCAACTGCAAAATCGCTCGCATCACATATGATCTCAAATGGTAGACTCCAATCAGGAGCTATCATGATCGGTGTATGTGTTAGCTGTTCTTTCAGATAGTTGAATGCTTTTCGACATTCTTCATTGAAGACAAAAGGGACTTCCTTTCCTAAGAGGTGAGTGAGAGGTCGTGTGACCTTTGAAAAATCCGTAATGAAACATCGGTAGAAACCGGCGTGTCCTAGGAAACTCCTTATTGCTCTTACCGTGGTAGGTTCTGGAAGTTCAGTGATGGTCTCAATCTTAGCCTTATCAACTTCTATTCCTGCTTTAGAGATCTTATTTCCTAAAACTATCCCTTCTTTTACCATGAAGTGACATTTTTCCCAATTAAGAACTAAATTTGACTCTTCACACTGAGTGAGCATCTTGTCAAGGTTTGATAGGCACGAATCAAAGGTACTGCCAAAGACTGAGAAGTCGTTCATGAAGACTTCCATACAACGTTCAATCATGTCGTGGAATATTGCTACCATGCATCGCTGAAATGTAGCTGGTGCATTGCATAACCCAAAGGGCATACGTCGATAGACAAATGTTCCATAAGGACAGGTGAAGGTTGTTTTCTCTTGGTCCTTTGGATCGAGGGGAATTTGAAAGTAGCTGGAAAAACCGTCTAGGAAACAGTAGTACTCATTTCCTGATAGACGTTCCAACATTTGATCAATGAAAGGTAATGGAAAATGATCCTTCCGGGTTGCATCATTTAGTTTACGATAGTCTATGCAAACCCTCCAACCAGTAACTTCCCGAGTTGGAATAAGTTCATTATTCTCATTTTGAATTACGGTCGTCCCTCCCTTTTTGGGTACCACTTGAACAAGACTGACCCATGGTGAATCAGAGATTGGATAGATCAGACCGGCATCTAGAAGTCTAATTACTTCTTTCTAGATGACTCCTTAAATCATAGGGTTGACCCTTCTTTGCCTCTGAACTGATGGCTTGAAATCATCTTCCATGAAGATCTTATGGGTGCAATAGTTGGGGCTGATCCCTTTGATGTCGGAGATCTTCCAAGCAATTGCCTTCTTATGTGATTTCAGCACTTGAATCAATTTTGCCTTTTCTTGTGGCGTGAGGTCTTTTGATATAATCACAGGGAGTTGCGATTCTCCTTCTAAGAACGCATACTCCAAATTATCGGGTAACTTCTTCAATTCCAATTCCGGAGGCTCCTCGATAGATGGCTTCATTCTAGCTATCTCCTTACGGTCTAACGAGTCGTACCTCTCCTGGAATTCTGATTCTTCAGTAGCGGTCACTGATGCTACCTGTTCTTCATTTCTGGAAATTGTCCTCCTTAATGCTTCCTCTTCAAAAACGTCTTCTTTAGTTTTGAAGGTAGGTTCGGAAAATTCCTCACAGTCTTCCCTTGACTGGGGTTCCTGATGTATCGGAATGAAATCTGTTTCTTCATTCGGTCTTCTCCTTATTAGAGGTAAAGGAATGCCTTGTCCTAGAGGTGCTATTTGAATAGTATGGCCAAGAAGGTTACTTTCAGAAAGGGGAGATATGGGATGACTAAGGTCTATGGCTGAATGGTTGTCGAGATTTCCTTCAGGGGGTGTAAAGAACAGATCCTTAGAAATATGATCTTGACTGCAAATAGCCATAGTCTCTTCCAGGTATTCGTTGACGAGTTCTTGAAAAGAATCAGAGAGATTCACATCCTCTTCTGCAGGATGGTTCATGAGGCGACCAACATTGAATGTGATTTCTTCTCCTCCAACCCTTAACTTCAATGATTTCTCGTGAACGTCAATTATGGCCTTGGCAGTATTTAGGAATGGTCTGCCAAGAATGAGTGGGACCTTCGTGTCTTCCTCAATATCCATAATGACAAAATCAACGGGAAATGCGAACTTATCCACTCTAACTAGGACATCTTCAGTTATTCCCCGAGGAATCTTAACTGATCTGTCCGCGAGTTGGATAGTCATTCTGGTTGGCCTTAAGTCATTTAATCCTAGCTTCTTGAATAATGAATAGGGCATTAGGTTTACACTGGCTCCTAAGTCTGCTAACACATTGCTAATTTGGACATCTTGCAGGTAGCAAGGTACCGTAAATCTTCCTGTATCTCCTAACTTAGGGGGAATTCCATGCTGTAACACAAACGAGCATTCTTCACTTAAGGGCAAGCTTACTATCTCTCTTAATCTCTCTTTATTTGAAGCAGTTCTTTGAAAAATTTAGCGCAGTTTGGCATTTCTACTAAAGCATCTACTAGACGTACATTCAAATGCAAATTCTTAATAATATCCCAATACTTAGCAAATTGTGCTTCTTGTTTTTCCTTCCTAAGCCTACCTGGGAAAGGTATGTGGGCGCGCAGAATAATTTTCGGGGCCTTAGGAGAGATAGGTTCCGGTGGATTGATGACAGGGTCAATTTGCACAGGTTCCTTATCGGAAAAATCTTGTATGGGTATATTGACAGTTGTTTCTTTTCCTCCTCTAGTAATTACTAGGGCATCAAACTCACTACACTGTATATCAATTTTAGTGGTTAAACGTTTAAGCATAAGCTGAAAATTAGTGATTAATTCTTCAAAAGTCTTTATCAACGTGTCGAACTTATTCTGGCATTCTATGACTTGAAGGTTTATCATGTATTGCTTTTTCATAAATTCAGCTAAAATTTCCTTAGAGTGGAGAGTAGATTTGTGCAATGGAAAAATTATATTATGATCCGAGCTATTTTGCTGTTTGTGTGCCCATCTAGGGTAAGGATACCTTAGATTGGTTCTAGTAGCATTGGAGTTCTTAGGAATTTGTAAACTTTGAAGAGTGAGGGTGAGATCATGTAACCTGGTTTCCAGTATTTTAACCGTATGAGTGAAGACATCATCCTTCTCGGCAGCTTCATTGTTCCAGTCTTCCTGTTGTGCAGCTATCGTGTCCAAGAGATCCCATGCTTCATCTGCTGTTCGAGACATGAAATTTCCTTGCGAGGCCATTTCTAGGAGAGACTTATCATCCTTGGTCAAACCATTGTAAAGCATACAGACTATGTCTGCCCGACTTAACAAATAATTTGGACATCTTTTAAGCATCATCTTTACTCTATTCCATGCTAGACACAATGACTCATTTTATTTTTGGGAAAAGTTAGTGATGTCATTTCTTAAACAGGTTTGTAGGGAGGGTGGATAATATTTATTTAGAAATTTAGTGGCTAAATCCTCCCATGTATGAATTGAATTCGGGTTAAGTGTGTCAAACCATGCTGAAGCGTGTTTAGAAAGTGAATATTGAAAAAAATGAAGTTTTAAAATGTTTTTCTCGTTTGATTCCTTCTTAAAAGAGTCAACCAGACTGATAAATTTGTTTATATAAAAATTAGGATCGTCAGTCGGTAATCCTTGAAATTTACAGATCATATTGACTAGTTTAATCATGTGTGAACTGATTTCAGGAATTCCTTCGGTTCCTAAGGTGATTGGTCCTCCTCTTTCCTCCAAGCATGACTTATGCATAGAAGCAAGGGTGTCTTGTTGTTCCATTTTTTTTTTCTAATTTTCTGTTAATAAAAATACATAAAAGTAAATTTTAGAAAGTATTACTTTACTAAAAGGATCGATAATTTAATAAAAATAATTATTCTTAAAATTCGGTCGCTAACCATATCGGATATCTTAACTGATAGGACTTCTCACATATTACTTGTATCGAGGTGGCCAGGCCGACTACGGAGAGGCAGGATCCTTTTAGTTCCAATATAATTGGAGACTGTTCGAAAAATCCAATAACCAAGTCCATGTATAATTGTCTTTCTTAGACACCACCAAACAACACTTTGTCTGTTTAAAATCATTCTCGATCAAAATATTCGATCCCCGGCAGCGGCGCCAGAGAAACTTGATGTGGTTACAAAGATATGGCCGAAACGGACGATTTTATTTTGCGGTTTCGTTAGGTCGCAGGACGTCTGAATCAGTCGATCAAGGTAGCACTCAGTCGTTTTGTTTATTTATATTTTTTGGGGCCTAAATTTACTTTACTTTCTAAGGTGTAGAAGGTGTAAGTTAACCTAGTGTCGAATTTTATGCTGATTAACGAATTGAAGATCAAGTGGATAATTGTCTTTTAGTTAAATTACCTGGATAAAAGATAGTAGTTGATTTTAGCTAAAGGTCCTAAATGCAGAAAAAAGGTAAATAAAGTGGGAGGATATCTGGAGTATGCAGATCAAGGAAATGTTGACCAAGATATCAGTATTGGGTTAGGGAAAGGTAATTATGCTTATGTTAAGACTATGCTTGGATTGATGTTGATCTGGTTGGATGAGCCAATTACACAGACCTACTTATCTCTGAACTCTCGGAGTTCTCTTTGAGCAGTGAGAAGTATGTCACTTGGTCGTATAACTGAAGTGTAACAATACCTCGGAGGTTATCCTCAGTAGAGTACTAGGTTTATTAGTGAGTTAAGCTCTAATCCTAACCCTCGTTATCAGTTCAGATAACTGAATAACAACGTGCCGTGTTGATTGAACACTGATCACAAACGGAAGGAGTCCGTCGGTTTAAGTTGGCAAAACCTTAAATGAAAACTAACAACCATTTCATCATACTAGTGAGATCAAAACAAATCAAACATTATACAGCATTACAGTTAATATACTGATAGTAAAGCAGATAGAAACCTAATAAGTACCTAAACAGTTGGCATGACTAAGACCTAGGGCAACAATCAAACAAGAACATGCAATAGGCTTGGGTCATACAGTAGAGGCACTAACTAGATCTTAACAGCTCCTAAGAGGTCTCTTCGGAACAGTCAATATGCATACTAGGTCATTCATGTCTCAATTCCAAGGTTCCGTGTCCTAAAAGTGCATTAGATGCCTCTTGGGAACTCCGGCCATACCGAGTTCATAGAATCTTCAGATACAGTATAACCAGGGGTCTTAATCCTATGAAGTAGCTAATTTCATATAGGTAGACAAGTCCTGATCATAACATAAGTTGGTCAATCCTTAAGATGCTAGCATACAAATCTATCAGACTTCCTAGTTCAGTATTATAACAGTAATCGTACTATATTAACATAATTACGCTAACCCAAACTTCTATCATGGAAACATACAGATAAATTAAGCTATCATGGAAATATTAGAACGCATTATTAAACATAAAATATAAGAATACATGTTTAATACAAAAGACAAGTGTTTCGAATAAAACCTGAAAAAACCGAACTAATCTGCCCGGGATCGCAGGGACTCGCCGGGATATCCTCCGGAAAATAAAAGCTAAGCTAACTACTACTAAAAACTACCTAAAAATATTGAAAATATAAATTGTATTGCAAGTTGAGTGTGTGTTGGAATGGATGGAGAAAGGCCCTTTAAATAGACTTGGAATTTGCCTGCATACGCCTGGCAGGGCGTATGGCAGCACGTTTTTGGCAGGCCGTATGCTTGGCAGGCCGCATGGTGGCTCGTGTGGTGGCACATATTTGGTAGGCCGTTTCCATAGTGTCAGGCCGTATGGCAGGCCGTATGCTTGCTTGGTCAGGCTTGATTCACGGGATCGTAACTTGATTTCTTGTCTTTCACCGTTTTCGCTCTAGAATCTTCGTTTTAGCTCCGTTTTACTTGATTCTTTTTGCATCTCCTTTCTAATTACTTAATCTACAAAATCAACTGAAAAAACGATAATTTTGCCGACAAAGTTTTAATCTTTATTGTTTTAGGGCCTGATTTAGGGGTTAAAAACGTGACTTTTTGCCCGATATCAACCACTAAACCATAATCATTAATACTACTTTAATTAATTAAACCTAATTAATTAATACTACTACTTACTACTAAACCCTAACTACTAATACTACTTAACTACTAAACCCTAATATTACTAATCACTTACTTAATACTACTTATACTACTACTAACACTCATAATGTACTACTTATATTATAATACTTATATTATAAGATTATAACATCCACAATAATGTGTGATTACTCGAACATCAATGCTACTTAAAGCCTAAGGTGATCCTTGGTACCATTATGGGACGCTTGTGGATCTCGAATGCCAAGACTTAGATTCTGGTCAAGAAATCCTGGGCTAACCGGTAACAATAGATCATTCAAGTGACTCGACAATGGCATAGATGTTTGAGTATGGTACACAATATCAAACCCAACTATAGTAATTATATACTCACTAAGTGAACAACACCTAGTCACTTACACACTTAATAAGTGGTGGACTTATTAAGGACAACTCACTAGTGTTCAACACTAACTTACTAAACATGAAAACTTTCTAAAAATAGAAACTTACTAAGAATGGAAACTTGGTAAAATGAACTACACTTAAACACTTGCATACTTATACTTAAACTTGGGCAAACATTTAACTACTCTTAAATGTCATTAGGTTGACTTTCTGCTCACATTCATCCAACTCTTCTATTCCAAGGAATAACCAACTCTTCTCCTACTTACTAAGGTGAACTTCATAGCCCCACTTTATATTGTGCACAACTTATTTAACTTATTGGGGTGAGACACATGCTACTTTTAATATTTACAACTTAGACACAAGTACCAACTATTAAACTATGCTATACCTGGCTATGTCCTGTAAGTCCCCACTGTGATATTTTAATTGCTTTTACATAACGCATGCTTAGTTATTGGGGGTAGGCCTATCGGGAGTAACGTCCCCGATACATTTGACCAAGTCATTGTATTACTTAATAATGATTCAAACCGACAAGGACAGTACAACTTGTCACGGGGCAAACTTTGAAACTGTTTAGTCTAAATATCATAAACTTGGCACTACTTTTAGATCCCTACGAGATCTACTTTTATAAATAAAAATCTTGTGGTCTAAAAAACGGTCAACTATTTTGTTAAACCTATGAACTTCACTCAACCTTTTTGGTTGACACTTTAGCATGTTTTGTCTCAGGTTATGATTGAATAGCTTGCTCTTATCTATGTGATGCTACTTGGACTCTAGGACTTGAAGAAAGAGTCACATTTATTATTTATGCATTTATGAACATTTTCATTCTTGTAATTTAAATTCTTGTAACGACATTCTATTTCATTCCGCTGCGTACTCAATAAAGTTTGTTTTTATCATATAGTGTCTCTCATTTATATAATATGTTGGTATTTTTTATATTAATGTCACATTCACCCAGGCCCTAACTGGGGGTGTGATAGATTGGTATCAGAGCATAACCATGCTGTTATAGAGAACAGGATTGCATCTTTATGTGTGCCTTACTTGCTAGCTAGGGTGCCTTAGTAATCTAGGAAACTATAACCTTTCCTGCCTTAGACTTAAAGCACTTAGGATTGCCTTATAATCCTAACAACTTTTCTTTAATGATCTCGGCTTAAAATTTAGGATTTCAAGTGTTAATCAACTAAACAAAACAACTCTCTTCAAACCATCTGAAGTAATGGCTGACTTCAAACCTGCCACCGAAGCAGATACTGGATACTCTTCAACTGCAAGACCAGTCCGAAGCCCTCTTTTTGGTCCTGCCTCACCACCATTGAACTATAGTCCAAATACTCTTCAAGATTCACCTAAGTCTCCCGAATACTACCCGACCCCTAGAACTGAAGATAAGGGGAAACGTCCTGAGGAAACTGTTCTATTCAGGAAAAGAGCCTGATCACATTTTTGTGATAATGATGCTAAGTATGAGATAATGAACTTACGAAAGACTACCGAAAGGAACTTGGAAGGTTTGCTTTACCACGTGGCGAGAGTTGAGGTTCGAATGGACGAGAAAGACCGATAAGTTAAGAAACTGGTGGAAGAGAATGCTAAGCTGAGAAAAGAGTTGATGGTACTGAGATATGAGGAAGAACGCAACACCCGCTGGGGAAAGCAGTCACTTGCTTATCTAAAAGAGGATGTTGATTTCCAGATGAAGATGGAGAGAAATCGAGTCGATGAGCAGCTTGCTCTAAAGGAGTACGACAACAACACAGTCAACAACTGTGTTACTAACCTCTATGATAACCTCGAGTATCTCTATGAGAAACAAAAAGAGAAGAACGAGAAAATAGAGAAGTTTATGAAGGAGGTTGAGAAGAAGAAGTGAACCCGACTTTTGTTTTGTTTTGTTTTGTTTTCCATTCTTTTATTCCCTAATTATGTAAAGGCTTTGCCTAAGACTATTTCTATATTCAACTCGTGTAGTAAAAAGGCTTATTTAACGCCTCGTTTCTAATAAAATAAAGTGTTTCATCTATATCATGTTGATATCAATACTTTATCTTTATTATACTTGTAATTGATCAAACTTATAACTTGTAATACTTATCAAGCTTATGTTCACTTTTATGTAGTTAAGCATCATGGCTCGAACACCTACCGTTAACAACATTGTGTTGACTAATGAGAAATTTCAACAGTTACTTGCTGCCGCCCAAGGCAACGTCCAAACTAATCATGTTAACAATCAACCAAAACCTTGTACTTACAAGGACTTTATGAACTGCAATCCTCCTGCTTTCAAGGGAAGTGAAGAGGTCGTTGAACTAGTCTGATGGTTAGAAAAACTAGAGTCCATCTTCCGTGTCTGCAACTGCGAGGACAATGACCGAGTTAAATATGCCACAAGTTCATTAGCTGGCAATGCTATGACTTGGTGGACAGATCACGCTAAGTCTGTGGGAATCGATAATGCTAATGCAACCCCATGGGATGAACTTAAAGGCATGATGGTTAATAATTTTTGTCCTAGAAATCAACTCCAAAAGCTTGAAGCCAAGTTCTGGGAACTCAAAGTTAAGGGTACCGACATTGAAAGCTACACCAATCGTTTTCTTGAGCTTTCTACTTTGTGTCCCGAAATATTTCCCACTAAGCCAAGAAGGATCGAAAGGTACATTGAAGGTCTCCCTGAGGATGTCCAGGGAAATGTTATCGCTGCTGAGAAAGTTACCCTTGATGCCGTGATTCTCATGGCTCAAAATCTGATGATGGCTAAAAGAAGAAGAGCTTTGGCTAGTAAGCAAGTTGATACTAAGAGTAGTGATGGTAAAAGGAAATTTGAGCCATCTCAGGGTTTAAACCAGAATATTGCTAAGAAGCCTGATGATGGTACTTGGACCAGTTATATAGGGACTAAGCCCTATTGTGCTCGTTGTGAAAGGCACCACCCAGGGCGGTGCACTGCTACTTGTTCTTTATGTAAGAAGGTGGGACATGTAGCTAAGACTTGTAAGACTCATTTGAAAGATAAAGCTGTTGTTCCAGCTAAAGCTCCTCCTACTTGTTACACCTGCAGAGAGAAGGGGCCTATTAGTCCTCACTGCCCGAAGAAGAAAGATACCCCTGCTACTGGAGCCAATACCACCAATGCGAAGAGCCGTGCATTTGTCATAACGGCTGAAGAAGCCCGTGAGGAAGATGAAGTCATTACGGGTACGTTTCTTGTCAATAATTACTACGCAAACATTTTATTCGATACGGGTGCCGATAAGAGTTACGTGTCTAGTGAATTTTTTACCTTATTCACTGAGAGGCCACAACCCCTAGAAACTAAACGACTAGTAGAGGTAGCAAATAGAAAAGTTATGAAAGTTGATCACGTCTATAAAAACTGTAATCTAAAACTAGCCGACCAAGAATTTAAGATTGACCTTTTGTCGGTCGAGTTAGCAAGTTTCGATGTCATAGTCTAAATGGATTGGGTACTTCCATTACATGCTTCAATCTTGTGTTTCGATAAGACCGTTAACATTCCGTTGGGAAATGGAGAGACTCTCTTCAGTCAAGGCGACAAGAGTGTTTCCAAGCTCAACATCATTTCTTGCATCAAAACCCGTAAATACCTTATGAAAGGTTATCCCGCGATATTAGCCCATGTTAAGATAGTCGAACCGAAGGAAAAGCTTATTGATGACGTGCCGGTGGTTAGAGATTATGTGATGCCCCGTACAAAACCATGGTGTACGAATCATCAACAACAGGATCATTACAAGGTTAAGTACTATATGCTGTAATTAAAGAAGTTGCATTCACGATAAAAAGGTGATGTCATGACCGACATCAAATGTTTTACATTTCAAAAGCATGCTTCACTAAGTAGAAGCAAATAATAAGTGTATGTGACCACAATGGTCGTTACAAGTCATAGTTCAAAAGTACGAATGTTTGAATGCAAAATAAAGTAGTTCATGCGATAGCAACTCTAAGCAGCGGGTGTCTACAGCACGACTAGTACACAGCGGAAGCTAACCTCAAGCACCTGAGAAAAACATGCTTAAAAATGTCAACACAAAGGTTGGTGAGCTATAGTTTAAGTATAACAGTATGTAAGGTAGGCCACGAGATTTCAGTGCTACAAAGAGCGTTTCAAAACAGTATGATAAAGTATATGTTAACCGTGGGCACTTGGTAACTAACTTAACGTTTATACCCCCTGAAAGTACACCTGGCAAGTGCGTATGTTTATGAAGTATTAAACACTCATTAAATGCTAGCACTACTAGCCTGAGTGGGGATGTCAAACCCTATGGATCCATATCTAAGATTCGCGTTCATGGTTCAAAAACCAATGATTAAACGTTACCGAGCTAAAGGGAATGTTTCTGCCCTTGTATAACCCACCATATATAAGTTTAAATACTCCTAGTATGTAAAACATAAAATCCGCATGTATTCTCAGTTCCCAAAATAAGTTAAAGTAAAAAGGGAATGGTATAACTCACAATGATAATGTAGTCGTAAAGTCGGTCCGGTAAAGGTGTGCAAGTAAACGGTCCGAAGGTCCTCAACCTAAGGCAAATAGTACTAAGTCAGTAAATCGTCTTAATAGGTTTAAAAGTATGTAATTAAGGTCTTAAGGGTCATCATCAATCATCATTAAACAAAAGGCGTAAAGTAGGTTTCGTTTATGAAAGTAGTTTAAAACAAAGGCTGACTTCGATCAGTCACCACGGCCTCTACCCTTACTGAATTAAGGTGAGATCAGAAGCCATGGCTCCGTATATGAGTCCCTTAAGTTTGGTAAAATTTACAGAAGCAAACTCGTCTTTCTTTGACCGTGGTGACGGTCTAAATGCGAGTAGGTCATAAATTTCTGCACAACGTTAAAGGACATAGTAACGATTGGAGGGCCATAAATCCTAAACCGTAACTCGGATTAAGACGAGTCCTATATGAAAAGTTATCTACTCGAAAAGATCTATCTAAAAATAAAGGTTATAACAGCCCAGGTCTACTGGTATGTTACAGATACATCAGATCAGTAGCTTTTGGACAGAAACAGTAAGTTTAAAAGGGTTCCGATGGTCTTGGTGCTTGATGTTCATCATGGCTCTCATCCTTGATGCATATAGCTTCAAGTGTACAACTCATTGATGTATCTACATCATATTAACCAAGTCTTGACCATCATAACCCAAGTGCAAGTCTAAGACATGAAGCACAACTCACTTAAGAGTTGTATGAAGTTTGATGAACCAAAGTTACATCAAAGTCTTAGATCTAACACATACATGGACTTTAAAGATAATAACAAGTTACAAACTTGAAAGTAAACTAACTAATCAAGATCATAAGTAGTAGAACATAGTTCTTAGTTTGATCTTGAAGATCCAAGACTCAAAAGTCTAGATCCAAAGTTATATTTAAAGAAAACTTATTTGTGTGTTCTTGAACTTTCAAAGTTAAATTAATTTGTTCAAGAGATATGAGATCAAGACTAACTTGTAGTACTTGACCATATAAACTAACTACATGAAATTAAAGTGCATAAATTGAAGAAGTAAACTTAAATAAACAAGAAAAGGTTCATGGTTGTTCATACTTTAAAGATTCAAACCATAGTTTGATCTTTAGAAAGTAAACTTTAAAGTTTACTTCATGAGCTTCAAGTATGTCTTTAATCAACACATGGAACTTGTAACTTTTGAAACAATTGAAGTAGAATCATAAACTAGTGAGTTTATGTTCTTGTGTTCTTGAAAATACAAGATAATAGAAGAATCAAAACTAGAAAGTTTGATCTTGTAACTAGTAAAGAATAACTAACAATTACATGTAAAAAACTAACACAAGTAATCAAACTACAAATAATAAAAGAAGATGATGATTAAGGGTGTATGGTATTCGGTTTTGTTTAAGAAAAAGGAGAGAAAATTGGAAACTAGTAAGTGTGTGTTTTGAATGAGAGATTACAAAATGAAGAAGTGAATGAAAAGTGAAACAAAACTCCCCATATGCTTGAGGGAAAACCGACGGTTTACTTGGGGGGGGAGGGAGGATGGCTTTGTTCTTTGGTCACTTGCAAGTAAAGCTTCAAAAGTGTGGTTAAAATGGGTGATTACATGGGGATTACATGCAACTAGATTCCTAGTCTTTCAAACAAACTAGTTAAACATGAAACTAATACTTACAAGTCTAAGTGGACTAGTTAATCCATTTAAATGGGTAGGGTGGGCTTGTAAGCCCAAAGTCATAAGTCTATTAACTTAAAACAAGCCCAAGTTCCAATAATAACAAGTTAAGCCCAACAAAGCCCAAGTAACTAACTAATAACCATAGTTAATTAAAATGATTAATAAAACTTAATCATGAATGCAAATAATACTTGAAAATATTATTCGTGAAGTTTCGTGTGTCACAAAGACGTTTCAGGCACTTAAAAGTCAAGTTCGGGCAATCATGGAAACATGTAAATGCAATAACGTACATTCGTTTAAACACGCGTAATAATAATAATAATTATTAATAAAATAACGTTGGAAATTCCAGGGTCGTTACATTACCCACCTGTTAAAGAAAATTTCGTCCCGAAATTTAAGCTGAGGTAGATGGAGGAGTCGGGAAAAGGTGAGGATACTTTCGCATCATTTGATCCTCTCGCTCCCAAGTAAACTCAAGTCCTCGTTTGGCATTCCATCGCACTCGGACGATCGGAATCTTGTTGCGTTTCAAAGTTTTGATCTCACGATCCATAATTTCAACAGGTTCTTCCACAAAGTGGAGTTTGTCATCAATTGTAAGTTCTTCCAGTGGTATGATAAGTTCGGGTGCAGCAAGACACTTCTTCAAGTTTGACACATGGAAGGTAGGGTGAACTGAGCTCAATTGCGCTGGTAGATCCAAACGGTAAGCAAAGGGTCCAACCCATTCCAAGATTTCAAAAGGACCAATGTATCGTGGGTTCAACTTTCCACGTTTTCCAAAATGGATCACACCTTTCCAAGGTGCAACCTTCAACATTACACGATCACCCACGTTGAATTCAAAGTCTTTACGTTTAAGGTCAGCATAACTCTTCTGGCGATCACGGGCAGTCTTAAGTCTAGCTTGAATCTGAGCAATCTTCTCCGTGGTTTCGTGGACTACCTCGGATCCGGTGATTTGCTTTTCGCCTACTTCGGCCCAATAAATAGGAGATCGGAACTTACGGCCATACAATGCTTCAAAAGGTGCAGCATTAATGCTCGAGTGATAACTGTTGTTGTACGAGAATTCGGCGAGTGGCAAATGCCTTTCCCAGGCCTTTCCAAAATCAATGACACATGCACGCAGCATGTCCTCCAAGGTCTGAATCGTGCGTTCACTTTGCCCGTCAGTCTGAGGATGATAAGCAGTACTCATGTCAAGACGAGTTCCCATGGCTTCTTGCAAAGAACGCCAAAATCTAGAGGCAAAACGGGGATCGCGATCGGAGTGATCGATAAAGGTACACCGTGTCGTGATACAACCTCCTTGATGTATAGATGAGCAAGTCTTTCCATTGTATCAGTTTCCTTCATCGCTAGAAAGTGTGCAGATTTGGTAAGGCGGTCAACAATAACCCAAATAGTATCGTATCCGCCCACCGTCTTTGGCAGCTTGGTGATGAAGTCCATTGTTATCCTTTCCCACTTCCATTGTGGGATCTCCGGTTGCTGAAGTAATCCAGAAGGTCTCTGATGCTCGGCTTTAACCTTTGAGCAGGTCAAACACTTACCAACATAGGTCGCAACGTCCTTCTTAAGATTCGGCCACCAATACTGTTCTTTAAGATCGTGGTACATTTTTCCCGCTCCAGGATGAATCGAATATCTCGACTTGTCTGCTTCATCAAGTATCAGGTTCCGTAGATCTCCATAAAGAGGTACCCAAATTCTTCCGGCATAACATCGGAGTCCAGACTCACTAACCTCAAATCGAGAGACAAGTATGTTCAAATATTCGTGAGATATGTTCTCCTCTTTGAGAGCCTCATCTTGGGCTACTCTGATCTGGCAGTTGAGGTTCGAATGGATGGTGATGTTCAGGGCCCTAACACGAAGAGGTGCCGTCCTCTCCTTTCGGCTTAAAGCGTCAGCTACAATATTGGCCTTGCCAGGGTGATAACGGAGTTCACAATCGTAGTCGTTGAGCGTCTCGATCCATCGACGCTGTCTCATATTCAGTTGCTTCTGATCAAAGATGTGCTGGAGACTCTTGTGATCGGTGAAAATAGTGCTCTTAGTTCCATACAAATAATGTCTCCACAATTTGAGCGCAAAGACAACGGATCCAAGTTCAAGATCATGCGTAGTGTAGTTCCGCTCGTGAATCTTCAATTGGCAGGAGGCATAGGAAATAACCTTTGATCATTGCATCAGTACACAACCAAAACCACTCTTCGATGCATCACAATAAACAACAAATTCGTCACTGCCTTCAGGAAGTGATAGGATAGGTGCAGTGGTTAACTTCTTCTTCAAAGTTTGAAATGCTGATTCGTGTGCGGGTTCCCAAATGAACTTCTTGCCCTTGTGAGTCAGTACGGTCAAAGGACGCGCAATCAGAGAAAATCCTTCGATGAATCTTCGGTAATAACCAGCGAGACCTAGGAATTGGCGAATATGCGTTGGAGTAGTGGGGGTCTCCCACTTGCTGATGGCTTCAATCTTGGCGGGATCAACTTTGATACCCTGGTCGCTTACAACATGACCCAAAAATTGTACTTCCTTCAACCAAAATTCACACTTGGAGAATTTGGCGTAAAGTTGCTCTTGTATTAAGAGTTCAAGCACTAATCGGAGGTGTTGCTCATGTTCTTCTTCACTCTTAGAGTAGATGAGGATATCATCTATGAATACGATAACAAACTTGTCCAAGTAAGGCTTGCAGACACGATTCATGAGGTCCATGAACACGGCAGGTGCATTTGTCAAACCGAATGGCATCACGAGAAACTCATAATAGCTATAACGGGTCCTGAATGCAGTTTTCATCACGTCACTTTCCTTCACCCTCAGCTGGTGACATCCGAATCGCAAATCGATCTTTGAGTAGACACTCGATCCTTGTAGTTGATCAAAAAGATCGTCAATTCGTGGAAGAGGATACCGATTCTTGATTGTCAATTTGTTGAGCTCACGGTAGTCGATACACATACGGAAGGATCCATCCTTCTTCTTCACAAACAACACAGGTGCGCCCCAAGGCGAGAAACTTGGTTGGATAAATCCACGGTCTAACAGCTCTTGTAGTTGACTCTGTAATTCTTGCATCTCGGAAGGTGCGAGTCTATAAGGTGCGCGAGCTACAGGTGCAGCTCCTGGCACTAAATCAATCTGAAACTCTACAGCTCTTTGCGGCGGCAATCCAGGCAATTCCTCTGGGAAGACATCGGAAAATTCGTTCACAATTCGAACGTCGTTCACGCTCTTCACCTCAGTTTCTACCGCTTTCACATGTGCTAGGACAGGAAAACGTCCCTTCTTCATAATCTTTTGCGCTTTCACGCAACTAATGAGGTTCAACTTCGAGGTACATCTCTCTCCATAGATAACCAGTGGTTTGCCATCTCCTTGTGGTATGTGAAGTGCTTTATCTCCACAGATAATATCGGCTTTTATCTTGCTCAACCAATCCATACCGACGATCACGTCAAAACTTCCCAGTTTGATAGGTATCAAATCAATTTCGAAATCTGCACCAGCTATGTTGATAATAGCTCCATGACTAATATGGTTAACCTTTTCAAGTTTTCCATTTGCGACCTCGACAAGCATACTTTCTTTTAATGGGACTAATGACCAATTAATCTTATCACAAAAATGTCTACATACATAACTTCTATCCGCACCAGTATCAAACAAGACAGAAGCTAAAAGATTGTTGATTGTAAATATACCTGTCACCAAGTCGGGGTTATCGCGTGCATCCCTTGCATTAACATTAAAAGCTTTACCACGGGGTGGCCCGCCATCTTTTCGCTTGTTGGGGCATGCGTTTCTGAAATGGCCCGTCTGCCCGCATTCATAACACTTCTTCGGTCCATTGGTGTTCGACTTTCCATTCAAAGTGGTGACCTTGCAGTCTTTCCCGATGTGCCCAGCCCGTTGGCACTTCTCACAAACAACATTGCAATACCCAGTGGGGTGTTTGTAACATCGCTTGCATTGAGGTAAGGTTCCTTTGTAGTTCGGGTTGGTGTTGGTGTTGGTGTTGGGATTAGGGTTTCCACTGTTGTTGTGCCTCTTAGCGGGGGTCTGATCGTAGTTTCTCCCCCTGTTATTGTTGTTGTTGTTGTTGTGGTTGTTGTGGTTGTTGTGGTTGTTATCCCATTTCCTCTTATCGCTACTACCAGCTTCAAACTTAGCCTTCTCCGGCACATCAATAAGAATCTGATTCATGAGAGTATGCGCCATGCGCATTGCTTCGGGAACATTCGGTGGTTTGGATGAGGTGACATTTCCTTTGATGGACTTAGGGAGTCCCGAGAAGTATTTATCCATGCGCTTGAATTCGGGGGTGACCATGGTCGGACACATTAATGCTAACTCCAAAAACCTACGATTGTAACTGTTAAGATCGTTTCCCACAGCTTTCAACTGCATAAATTCGATCTCCATCTTCTGAATTTCGGTTCTCGGAAAATACTCATCAATCATAGCCGCCTTGAATTCCTCCCATGGCGTAGCATACACCTCATCGATACCTTTCGCTTGAGCTAACGTGTTCCACCACGTTAGCCCGCCGTCAAATAGCGTGCAAGATGCAAACTTGGTCTTATTGTCCTCCTTACAGTTGCTAACTCGGAATACTGATTCAAGTTTCTCGAACCATCTGGTGAGACCAACTGGTCCCTCGGTGCCGCTGAAGTTATGCGGTATGCAGCTCTGGAATTCCTTGTATGTACACCCATTTCGAACAGGTGGAATAACTGGTGGTGGTGGCGGTGGAGCTTCAAGATTTCTTTCTGCTAGGACTGCAGCGACCCGTTCGTTGATCATGTCCTCAATCTGGGCGGCGGTAGGTGTGGATCTTCCGTTAGCCATGGTATTCTAAACAAAAATTTTGACTCAAGTCAAAATCCAGTATGAAAGTAGTAATAATACAGTATATAGTGACCAACATGGAATCAAAACATCACATGTTATTAAGTAATGCATCTAGGTACAAATACCACAGAATCATTGTACAGCAATGTAAACAGAACATCGTGCAAGAATTAAATAACGCAAAGTTCCATTCATTAATAATAATAAGTTTCATACATCTGAATAAGTTCGTATAATACATATGAAATACATGAAACTATATCTAGATTACATCATGAAATCTAAATACAAGGTCCTACGGTGAAGGCGGGTGAACAGCTCCTCGAGCCAACTGCTCCTCGAGCTCAGTGACTCGAGCTCGGAGAGTCTCAATCTCCCTCATCAGTTCCTCGTTAGAGGGAGCTGGTGGGGCAGGCGGTGCAGGTGGGGCGGGTGGTGCCGGTGGTGCCGGTGGTGCTGATGTAGATGGTCCAGCTCCGGATGTAGACGGTACGTCCCTAGATGTAAGTGGTCCGTATCTAAATCTAGGTGGTACGGTTCCAGGAATAGTCAATACGTAACGGGGAACCTTACGTATCTGTGGGTCGGCAGGGTATGGCACAACTCGTTTACGAGCAGTAACCCTACGACGATGGCCAAAAGCGTCAGTAAAAGCACGACCTCCATTCACCCCTGGAATGACGGTGCCGTCGAAACGGTACCGCTTCTTCGGCGGGGTGGAGGGTGCCTGAATAGGTCTATCAGCAGGATCCTCATCATCGCTGGAGTCGTCTGATGATGAAGAATCGGCGGATGATGAGTCATCCGAATCGTGTGGTGGTGACACTGGTGGCTGAGCTGGTAATCCGAAGCGTCCGAAGGCGGCCAACATCTGTCTGTGTCTGCCTGGCGGAATCACGACTAAACGACCATCGGGAGTGCATCGGCAAGGCGTGCGCATGTGGTTACGAAACGGCCCTTCCCCGAACTCCGCGGGGATATTAATACCACCAATGCGGGGCTGTGACCTCGAGGGTCCGGGAACAGACACTGGGGGAGGTGCACTAGTACTAGCTTCAGAAGTAGAAGTGCCGGGATCACTAGTGGGTGTCGGGGCCGGTGTATCGGCAGTAGCAGTAGCAGGTGTAGCAGTAGGTAGGGCGACGGGGTCTGAGTCTGTACTGCCCGAAATGCCAGCAGGTGGAACATCCGACATCTGAACAAGGAAAAATAAATTTTCCATGTCAGTATGTCATAAAGCAAGCAAATAATAGGCCAACAGTTTAAATCATGTATAACGGTAACTAGCATGGCAATAACAGTAATTCGTATGAAGGTAGCATGCAATCGAAAGAAAGTAGCATCATGCAGTAGTGGAATCATGTAGTAGCATACGGCATATAGCGGAAAAAGTAAGCAGTAGCATGCAATAAATTCAGCGAAAACAAGTAAACTAGCAAGTTGTAGATTAGTCCTATTAGTGAATCCTACTCGGGTCGGTCTTAGACTCACTAATGCAACCTAATTCCCTACAACCAATACTCTGATACCAAATGTGATGCCCCATACAAAACCATCGTGTACGAATCATCAACAACAGGATCATTACAAGGTTAAGTACTATATGTTGTAATTAAAGAAGTTGCATTCACGATAAAAAGGTGATGTCATGACCGACATCAAATGTTTTACATTTCAAAAGCATGCTTCACTAAGTAGAAGCAAATAATAAGTGTATGTGACCACAATGGTCGTTACAAGTCATAGTTCAAAAGTACGAATGTTTGAATGCAAAATAAAGTAGTTCATGCGATAGCAACTCTAAGCAGCGGGTGTCTACAGCACAACTAGTACACAGCGGAAGCTAACCTCAAGCACCTGAGAAAAACATGCTTAAAAACGTCAACACAAAGGTTGGTGAGCTATAGTTTAAGTATAACAGTATGTAAGGTAGGCCACGAGATTTCAGTGCTACAAAGAGCGTTTCAAAACAGTATGATAAAGTATATGTTAACCGTGGGCACTTGGTAACTAACTTAACGTTTATACCCCCTGAAAGTACAGTTGGCAAGTGCGTATGTTTACGAAGTATTAAACACTCGTTAAATGCTAGCGCTACTCGCCCGAGTGGGGATGTCAAACCCTATGGATCCATATCTAAGATTCGCGTTCATGGTTCAAAAACCAATGATTAAACGTTACCGAGCTAAAGGGAATGTTTCTGCCGTTGTATAACCCACACATATATAAGTTTAAGTACTCGTGCCTAGTATGTAAAACATAAAATCCGCATGTATTCTCAGTTCCCAAAATAAGTTAAAGTAAAAAAGGAATGGTATAACTCACAATGATAATGTAGTCGTAAAGTCGGTCCAGTAAAGGTGTGCAAGTAAACGGTCCGAAGGTCCTCAACCTAAGGCAAATAGTACTAAGTCAGTAAATCGTCTTAATAGGTTTAAAAGTATGTAATTAAGGTCTTAAGGGTCATCATCAATCATCATTAAACAAAAGGCGTAAAGTAGGTTTCGTTTATGAAAGTAGTTTAAAACAAAGGCTGACTTCGATCAGTCACCACGGCCTCTAACCTTACTGAATTAAGGTGAGACCAGTGGCCATGGCTCTGTATATGAGTCCCTTAAGTGTGGTAAAATTTACAGAAGCAAACTCGTCTTCGTTTGACCGTGGCGACGGTCTAAATGCGAGTAGGTAAGAAATTTCTGCACAACGTTAAAGTACATAGTAACGATCGGAGGGCCATAAATCCTAAACCGTAACTCGGATTAAGACGAGTCCTATATGAAAAGTTATCTACTCGAAAAGATATATCTAAAAATCAAGGTTAGAACAGCCCAGGTCTACTGGTATGTTACAGAAACATCAGATCAGTAGCTTTTGGACAGAAACAGTAAGTTTAAAAGTTTTCCGGTGGTCTTGGTGCTTGATGTTCATCATGGCTCTCATTCTTGATGCATATAGCTTTAAGTGTACAACTCATTGATGTATCTACATCATCTTAACCAAGTCTTGACCATCATAACCCAAGTGCAAGTCTAAGACATGAAGCACAACTCACTTAAGAGTTGTATGAAGTTTGATGAACCAAAGTTACATTAAAGACTTAGATCTAACACATACATGGACTTTAAAGCTAATAACAAGTTACAAACTTGAAAGTAAACTAACTAATCATAAGTAGTAGAACATAGTTCTTAGTTTGATCTTGAAGATCCAAGACTCAAAAGTCTAGATCCAAAGTTATATTTAAAGAAAACTTATTTGTGTGTTCTTGAACTTTCAAAGTTAACTTAATTTGTTCAAGAGATATGAGATCAAGACTAACTTGTAGTACTTGACCATATAAACTAACTACATGAAATTAAAGTGCATAAATTGAAGAAGTAAACTTAAATAAACAAGAAAAGGTTCATGGTTGTTCATACTTTAAAGATTCAAACCAAAGTTTGATCTTTAGAAAGTAAACTTTAAAGTTTACTTCATGAGCTTCAAGTATGTCTTTAATCAACACATGGAACTTGTAACTTTTGAAACAATTGAAGTAGAATCATAAACTAGTGAGTTTATGTTCTTGTGTTCTTGAAAATACAAGATAATAGAAGAATCAAAACTAGAAAGTTTGATCTTGTAACTAGTAAAGAATAACTAACAATTACATGTAACAAACTAACACAAGTAATCAAACTACAAATAACAAAAGATGATGATGATTAAGGGTGTATGGTATTCGGTTTTGTTTAAGAAAAAGGAGAGAAAATTGGAAACTAGTAAGTGTGTGTTTTGAATGAGAGATTACAAAATGAAGAAGTGAATGAAAAGTGAAACAAAACTCCCCATATGCTTGAGGGAAAACCGACAGTTTGCTTGGGGGGGAGGTAGGATGGCTTTGTTCTTTGGTCACTTGCAAGTAAAGCTTCAAAAGTGTGGTTAAAATGGGTGATTACATGGGGATTACATGCAACTAGATTCCTAGTCTTTCAAACTAACTAGTTAAACATGAAACTAATACTTACAAGTCTAAGTGGACTAGTTAATCCATTTAAATGGGTAGGGTGGGCTTGTAAGCCCAAAGTCATAAGTCTATTAACTTAAAACAAGCCCAAGTTCCAATAATAACAAGTTAAGCCCAACAAAGCCCAAGTAACTAACTAATAACCATAGTTAATTAAAATGATTAATAAAACTTAATCATGAATGCAAATAATACTTGAAAATATTATTCGTGAAGTTTCGTGTGTCACAAAGACGTTTCGGGCACTTAAAAGTCAAGTTCGAGCAATCATGGCAACATGTAAATACAATAACGTACATTCGTTTAAACACGCGTATTAATAATAATAATTATTAATAAAATAACGTTGGAAATTCCAGGGTCGTTACAGATTACCCCGAGGTATTTCCTGAAGATCTTCCTGGTCTTCCACCTCCTCGACAAGTCGAATTTCAGATTGATTTATCCCCTGGTGCTCTCCTGTTGCTAAAGCACCATACCATTTAGCACCTTCTGAAATGAAGGAACTTTTCAACCAACTCCAAGAACTATTGGATAAAGGTTTCATTCGTCCAAGCTCGTCCCCATGAGAGCTCCTATTCTATTTATTAAAAAGAAAGATGGTACGTTGAGGATATGTATTGATTACCGCGAACTCAACAAGCTTACTATCAAGAACCGCTATCCATTACCGCGTATTGACGATCTATTTGACCAACTTCAAGGGTCGAGTGTTTATTCAAAAATTGTTCTAAGGTCCGGTTATCACCAAATTAGGGTCAAGGAATCCGATATTCCTAAGACTGCTTTTTGTACTCGTTATGGGCACTATGAATATTGTGTCATGCCTTTTGGCTTAACTAATACTCCTGCCGTGTTCATGGATCTTATGAATCGTGTCTGCAAAACATATCTCGACAAATTTGTCGTTGTTTTCATTGACAACATCTTAATCTACTCAAAGAGTGAGAAGGAACATGAGCAGCATTTGCGCATAATTCTTGAACTCTTACGAAAGGAACAACTCTACGCTAAGTTTTCAAAGTGCGAGTTTTGGCTCAAAACCGTACAATTCCTCGGACATGTTGTTGATAGTAACGAAATACATGTCGATCCAGCTAAGATTACCGCTATTCAGAACTGGGAGATACCAAAGACTGCGAAGCATATTCGTTAATTTTTGGGACTTGCCGGTTATTATCGGAGATTCATAAAAGAATTTTCCTTCCTTACTAAACCCCTTACAAAGTTAACCTACAAAGGGAAGAAATTTGAGTGGTCCAAAGAACAGGAATCTGCATTAAAGGTTCTGAAGGATAAATTGACCACAGCCCCGATTCTATCCTTACCTGAAGGCTCCAAAGATTTTGTTGTTTACTGCGATGCCTCAAAGCAAGGCTTTGGTTGTGTCTTAATGCAACGTGTAAAGGTTATTGCCTATGCATCTAGACAGTTGAAGAAACATGAGAAGAACTATACCACACATGACCTGGAATTAGGAGCCATGGTATTTGCACTAAAGATGTGGAGACATTACCTCTATGGGGTTAGAATCACGATGCATACCGATCATAAAAGTCTTCAGCACATCTTTGATCAGAAACAGCTAAATATGAGACAAAGACGATGGCTCGAGTTATTGAACGATTATGACTGTGAGCTGAAATACCATCCTAGCAAGGCGAATGTAGTTGCCGATGCCCTTAGTTGAAAGGACAATGTTAGACGAGTTCGTGCTTTAAACCTGAAAATCAAATCAAATCTTATATCATGAATCTGTGAAGCTCAACTTGAAGCTATTAAACCAACACTTATCGAAGGTGAAGGACCTATCGGTTTCGAGAACCAACTCTAAGTGAAAGCTAATGGTACACGGTACTTTGGTAACAGAATTTGGGTTCCTCGTTTCGGTAATCTCCGTGATCTAGTCTTGGACGAAGCTCATAAGACTAGATATTCTATTCACCTGGGTTCCAGTACGATGTATCACGATGTGAAGGAATTCTACTGATGTTCTAACATGAAAGCCGACATTGCTACTTATGTTAGTAAGTGTCTCACTTGTTTGAAAGTCAAGGCTGAACATCAAAAGCCTTCTGGTCTATTGACACAACCCGATATCCCACGGTGGAAGTGGGAATGTATCACTATGGATTTCGTTTCTAAGTTGCCTAAGACTTCAAACGGTAACGATACTATTTGGGTCATAGTTGATTATCTTACTAAATCTGCACATTTCTTACCGATCAAGGAAACTGACAAGATGGAGAAGTTATCACAACTCTATATTAAAGAAATTGTCTCGCGTCATGGAGTTCCTATCTCAATTATTTCTGATTGCGACAGTCGATTCATTTCTAGGTTCTGGAAAACTTTGCAATCTGCTCTTGGAACTCAACTCGACATGAGTACGGCCTATCATCCGCAAACGGATAGCCAAAGTGAACAAACCATTCAAACCATGGAGGATATGCTACATGCTTGTGCAATCAATTTTGGCAAAGGTTGGGATAGACATCTACATTTAGCTGAATTTTCCTACAACAACAGTTATCACTCTAGCATTAAAGCTGCACCTTTTGAAGCTTTATACGGCTGGAAATGTAGATCCCCTTTGTGTTGGGATAAACTCGAGGACAGATGTAACGACCCTGGATTTTCCAACTTATATTAATAATATTTATTATTAATACTTGCGCTTTAATAAATGTATGCTTATACATTTTACTTGTTACCGTATTTGACTTTCCATGTCCCGACTCGTCTTTTCAACACGTGCTTTTCATGAATAATATTTTGAATATTATTTACGCTCATAATTAATTGTTATTAATTATTTCTAATTAACTAATGTAAGTAGTTAATTATTTGGGCTTTCTATTAAATTGTTGCAAACTTATACATGGGCTTTTATTAATGGACTTAGACTATCAAGCCCACCTTACATCACTTAATGGACTACTTAATGAGCCCATCTTCTTTATGCTATTGATACATTAAGCTTAAACAAGATTAATTAAAGTGTTGGAGACAAAGATGTCTCAAGCATGCATGACCACCTTTCCCATGTTTTTGACTTATACCTCTTCCTCGCATTCACCATCCTCCCATACATGAAAGAACCACCTTGACTTTCCCTTTTGGAGGCCTAAAGGCCAACGGCTTTGTGAGGGGGGGAGGGGGGGGGGGGGGAGGTCAAATTTCTTTTTTTTTTTGTTACTTATATGTTAGTATTGAACCTCATTTACATATACCTTCTTACACCACTTCCTTTACTCTCAACTTTCTCTCTAAATTGTAAGTAATATATCTATTTTCTTTCTTCTTCTTTTTTTCCTTTGAAAACCGAATACTATCATCATCATTCCACTTGTTGTTGTTTGTTGTTAAAGATCAAGTTTTCTAGCTTTTACCATCCTTTGTTTGATGAGAAGTCAAAAACAAGAATCTAAGCTTGTTAGCTTATGGTTCTACACTTGAAGTATTATAAAGATCTAAAGTTCATAAGCTTTAAGATCTTACTTGTGTTCATGTTTTGTAAACTTAAGGTTTATTTTCTTAAGATCCAAGCTTTGACTTGAATCTTCTTAAGTATGAAACAAACATGAACTTGTTACTTGTAACTTTAGTTGATTACTTTATTTTTTGTTTTAAATTCATGATTGTATAAAATTGGTCAAGTATTACTAGTTAAACTGGATCTCATTTTTCTTGAAACTAAAGTTTAAACTTTGTAAGTTCAAGAACATGGAGGTTTAACTTTCTAGTTATAACTTCATACGCTTATGTTGGATCTAAGTTTCTATAGCTTATGGTCTTCCAATTTTGTCTAAAACAAAAGCTTATAAGCTTATATACATTTTACAAAATAAAAATCTAAGTTTCATAACTTATGGTTTTATTAAAGTAAAGATCAAGTTCCATAACTTAGGATTTAACTTAAGAACACTAGATCTAGACTTTTTAGTCTAGGATCTTCAAGATCTAACTGAGATCTAAGTTCTACAACTTAAGATCTTGTTTATTTAGTTTACTTTCAAGATTATAGCTTAATATTACTATTAGAACTCATGTATGTGTCAGATCTAAGATCTTGATGTAACTTTGATTCATCAACCTACTTACAACCCTTAAATGAGTTGTGCTATTTATCTTAGACATACACTAGTGTTATGATGGTCAAAACTTGGTTAAGGGGATGCAAACACATCAACGAGTTGTACACTTGAAGCTACAAGCATCAAGGATGAGAACCGTGATGAGCATCAAGCACCAAGAACCCACCGGAACACTTTTCTTACTATTTTCTGGATCTGATCAGGCTACTGGGCTACTAGAGAAGTTGGTTTCCAGATTTTTTGGTTCGATTAGATGACTTTTTGTTTAAGACTCGTCTTAATCCGACTTACGGTTTAGGATTTATAGCCTTCTGAAAGTCACTATGCCCTTTTAAGGTTGTGCTGAAATTTCTGACCTACTCGCACTTAAACGATTTTGGTTAAAGGACTCACATACGGATCCATAGCCACTGACTACGCATTTTTTCGATTTATATAGAGGTCGTAGCAGCTGAACGAAGTCAGCCTTTGTTTCGATCTCTATTCTTGATTGCAAACTTACTTTACTTTTTACTTATGTTGTTGAATGATGATGATACTTAAGAACTAATTTACATACTTTTAAACCTTTGGGAAAGATTTACTGACTTAGTAACTTTTGACTTAGGTTGAGGACCTTTCGGACCAACTACTTGCTTACTTATCTCGTACCGACTTTACTACTTTTCACTGTGAGTTATAGCATCCCTTTTTACTTTAACTATTTTGAGAACTGAGAATACATGAGCTTTTTTCCTTTTTACATACTAGGCACAAATACTTAAACTTTATATATATGTGGGTTATACAACGGCATAAACTTTCCCCTTAGCTCGGTAACGTTTAGTCATTGGTCTTTGAATCGGTGAACGCAAATCTTAGATATGGATCCATAGGTTTTGACATCCCCACTCGGGCTAGTAGCGCTAGCATTTAACGGGTTTTTAATACTTCGTAAACTTACGCACTTGCCAAGTGTACTTTTAGGGAGTTATATTACGTTAAGTTAGTTACCAAGTGCCCACGGTTGTACATATACTTTTCATACTGTTTTGAAATACGAAATCTCGTGGCCTACCTTACATTAGTGTTATACTTAAACTATAGCTCACCAACATTCGTGTTGACATTTTTAAGCATGTTTTCTCAGGTGCTTAGAGGTTTGATGCTTCCGCTGTAGTAGTCTTGCTGCGTAGACTCCCGCTGCTCTTGTTAGAGATGTCTTTGCATGAAACATTTAACTTGCATTAACAAACTATGTTACTTTTGAACAATGATTTGTAATGACCTTCGGGTCTCGTACTTATGTTAATTGCTTCTATTTGTAGAAGCCTACTATCAGTTGTAAAACTTTTGATGTTGGTTATGACGTCACCCTTTCTTATGAATGCAAACTTATTTTAAAACAGCATATAGTGTTTGACCTTGTAATGATCCTGTTGTTGATGATCCGTACACGTTAATTTTGTACGGGGTGTCACATTTGGTATCAGAGCATTGGTTGTAGGGAATTAGGTTGCATTAGTGAGTCTAGACTGGACCGAGTAGGATTCACTAATAGGACTAATCTACAACTTGCTAGTTTACCTGTTTCTGCGGAACTTGCTGCATGCTGCTGCTTACTTTTACTGCTATATGTCATATACTGCTACTTGTTTTCACTACTGCATGATACTATCTGCTTTCAATTGCTTGATACTTGTCATTATTGCCATGCTACTTATTTTTATAGATGATCTAGACTGTCGTAGTTACTTTGCCTAATACGTGCTTGCTATATGACTTACTGACATGAAAAAAGTTATTTTTCCTTGTTCAGATGTCGGATATCCCGCCCATCATCATTGACTTGGAGAGCAACTCAGATTCATCTGCCGCCTTGCCTGCTACTGGTGCCGACTCACAGATTCCGTCATCTCTACCCTCCAGTGACTCTGGCGATTCATCCTCTGGGGACAGTAGCCACGCACCTGACCTGATGATCATCACCGACGGAGATGAGGACCCATAGGAGATTCCAGCTCCACCTAACCTAGGACTCCCGGAGCCACAGCACCATTCCGGTGGTGCTGTGATTCCTGGGGGAAATGAGGACGATCCTTTCCGTAATGAGCGAGGACATTGGGTCAGACGCCTTGCTGATGGACGTGTCGTGCTGATCCCGCCTAGCAGATATCGACTGATGACCACCGGTTGAGCAGATCCACCCTCAGATGATTCAGACGACTCATCATCCGATGACTTCAGCGACGAAGATTCCGATGAGGACCCTGAGGAGACGCCCGTGCAGCCGCCCTCTACCCCGCCGAAGAAGCGGTATCGTTTCGATGGTACTGTTATTGTGGGGGTTAACGGAGGTAGACCGTTCCTGGACGCACGCGGACAGTTGGTTAGGGTTACCGCCCGTAAGCGGGTTGTGCCTTACCCTATCGATCCATTCGTGTGTAAGGCTTCCCGTTACGCACCGTCTACTTCTGGTGTTGGACCGTCTGCACCACCACCTCCACCAGCATCGTCTGCACCACTAGCTCCACCAGCATCATCTGCACCACCAGCTCCACCAGCACCATCTGCACCGCCTGCCCCACCAGCATCCCCCGTCGTTGAGGAACTGACAAGGGAAGTGCATATCCTCCGTGCTCTGGTAACTGAGCGTGTGGACCAGGTGTCCTACATGATGGACATCCTTTACCCACCGTCACCATAGGGCTATTGTATTAGATTTAATTATGTAATCCCGTTTGTAGTTTCATGTTTTACCCATGTATTGTACGAACCTTATGCGAATGTATGCAACTTTCTAATTTAATGAATGGAACTTTGTGTTGTCTAATTTAATGAATGGAACTTTCTAATTTACGTTACTATATGATGATTATGTGGTATCTGTATCTAGTTGCATTACTTAATTAACATGCGATGTGTTGATTCCATGTTGGTTACCATATACCGTATTACTATTTATTGAATGTTGGATTTTGACTTAAGTTGAAATTTCTGTTTCGAAGATCAATGGAAAACGGAAGATCAACGCCCACAGCAGCACAGATTGAGGAGATGATAACTGAACGAGTAGCCGCAGCAATTGCGAATGTCAACCCCCAAGCTCCACCTGTTAACCAGAACAATCATAACGGGTGCACCTATAAGGAATTTCAAAGCTGCAAGCCCCACAATTTCAGTGGTACTGAGGGGCCAGTGGGACTGACGAGATGGTTTGAGAAATTGGAAGTAATGTTCCGTGTGAGCAACTGCTCATAAATGAACATGACTAAGTATGCCTCCTGTACACTGTCAGACGGTGCTTTAACCTGGTGGAACACACTTGCTCAGGCTAAGGGTATTGACGAGGCTTATGCTACACCATGGGAGGAATTTAAGGGGGCTATGATCGAGGAGTACTGCACCACAACAGAGATTCAGAAAATGGAAGATGAGTTTTGGGAGTTGAAGGTTGTGGGAACCGATCTTGACGGTTATAACCGAAGGTACTTGGAACTAGCTTTGATGTGTCCTACGATGGTTACCCCGGAATTTAAGCGAATGGAATGGTATTTGTGGGGACTTCCCAAGTCCATCCAGGGAAATGTCACCTCTTCGAAACCAGCTGATGTCCCCGAAGCTATGCGCATGGTGCACACCCTGATGAACCAAATTACTAGCAAAGAACCAGAAAAGGCAAAATTAGAATCGGGAGCTAGTAATGAGAAACGTAAGTGTGACAGCAATAAGGGAAGGGTCTTTGATCAAAACCCAGCTAAGAGGCATGAAAGTTTCAAGGGAAACAACGATGGGAGGAACCCCAACCCGAACCCTAGCTCAAACCCTAATTACAAGGGTAGTCTCCCGCAGTACAAGAGATGCTACAAGCATCATACCGGGTACTACAACGTGGTCTGTGAAAAGTGTAAAAGGACTGGGCATATTGGCAAAGACTGCAAGATCACCACCCCAACTGTGAAGACAAACCCTACTGGACCAAGGAAGTGCTATGAGTGTGGACAACAGGGTCACTTCAGGAATGAATGTCCCAACAAGAGAAAGGACGGCAGGCCAGCGCGTGGAAGAGCTTTCAACGTAAACACAAGGGATGCCCGTGAGAACCCCGACTTGGTTACAGGTATATTCACTATCAACAATCTATTAGCTTCTGTCCTATTTGATACTGGTGCCGATAGGAGTTATGTATGTAGACACTTTTGCTCTAAGATAAATTGGTCATTAGTTCCTTTAAAGGAGAATATGCTTGTTGAGGTAGCAATGGAAAACTTGAGAAAGTTGACCAAATTAGCCGAGGAGGTATTATCAATATAGCTGGTGTGGATTTCGAGATTGACTTGATACCCATCAAATTGGGAAGTTTTGATGTGATCGTCGGTATGGACTGGTTGACCAAGGGAAGGGGCGACATTGTCTGTGGAGATAAAGCTATTCGTATACCACACGGATATGGTGAGCCACTGATTATTTACGGAGAGAGGTGTAACTCGAAGCTGAACCTCATTAGTTGCATGAAAGCACAAAAGATCATGAAGAAAGGACGTCTTGCTGTTTTAGCACATGTGAAAACATTAGAAACCGAGGTGAAGAGCGTGGATGATGTACGAATTGTGAACGAATTTCTCGATGTCTTCCAAGAAGAATTTCCTGGATTACCGCCATCAAGAGCAGTGGAGTTTCAGATCGATTTAGTGCCAGGAGCTGCACCTGTAGCTCGCGCACCTTATGGACTCGCACCTTCCAAAATGCAAGGGTTGCAGAGTCAACTACAAGAACTGCTAGACCGTGGATTTATTCAACCAAGTTCTTCGCCTTGGGGCGCACCTGTTTTATTTGTGAAGAAGAAGGACGGATCTTTCCGCATGTGTATCGATTATCGTGAGCTGAACAAGTTGACGACCAAGAATCGGTATCCCCTTCCCCGCATTGACGATCTTTTCGATCAGCTTCAAGGATCAAGCGTTTACTCTAAGATCGATTTGCGATCCGGTTATCACTAGTTGAGGGTGAAGGAGAGTGATATGATGAAAACTGCGTTCAAAACCCGTTATGGTCATTATGAGTTTCTCGTGATGCCATTCGGTTTAACCGATGCACCTGCCGTGTTTATTGATCTCATGATTCGTGTATGCAAGCCATACCTGGATAAGTTCGTTATCGTCTTCATAGATGATATCCTCTTCTACTCCAGAAGCGAGGAAGAACACGAGCAACATCTTCGACTAGTTCTTGAACTCTTGAGACAAGAGCAACTTTTCAAATTCTCAAAGTGCGAGTTTTGGTTGAAGGAAGTCCAATTCCTGGGTCATATTGTGAGCGATCAAGGTATCAAATTTGATCCCACAAAGATCGAAGCTATCAGCAAGTGGGAAACCCCCACTACTCCGACTCATATCCGCCAATTTTTAGGTCTCGCCGGTTACTACCGAAGATTTATTGAAGGTTTCTCTCTGATTGCGCGTCCTTTGACCGCGCTTACTCACAAAGAGAAGAAGTTCGTTTGGGAAACCAAACAAGAAACAGCATTTCAAACCTTGAAGCAGAAGTTTACCACCGCGCCTGTAACATCCCGTGTTTTTGCGTTAAATTTATTTTTAACACTGTCTTTTTTTTAAAAATAATATCTTTCGTTATTTAATTTCGTATTTTCCGTTGACTAACGTTCATAATATTCCCGTTATTTAATTATAACATCACTTTTTTACTCTAGCGTTTTAAAATATTCACTCGGTTAATTCCCGCACCCGCTTTAAAACTTGAGGGACTAAACTTGCCAAGTGGGCAAAAATTTGACTAGGTCAAATAGTCAAAGTGGCCTTCTCCTCTATCCATTCCACCTCCCTCATTCTTGCTACTTCCATGTTTTCTCTCAAACCCCAACATCAAAGATTTATCATCTAAATTCAATCAAGGAAGTTCATCACAAAACAAATTACATATTCGTGATCCTCTCTTCATCCTCTACATTTTGGTACCAACTTCATCTCGTTTGGGTAACGTTTCTAAAACACTAAATTTCTCTAAATTCATTTTATATACTTGAAATGGTGTTAGTTAGTGTCTATGGCTCGTGTCTAGCATGAATACATGTTTTGTTTGCTCGATTTGTTGTTTTGAGTAACTAGTTTGAACATTTGAAAATGGGTTTGCTAAATCTTTGATTTTGGATGAGTTAATGTTGTTAAATTGTTAAAGTTCATGTTTTAATTGTGTTACTAGTATCACTAGCTTCGTTTTGATGCGTAGGTTGATTAAGAAAACTTCAAAAACATGAATATTGATTTTTGT